>NW_020884872.1:58702297-58758081 GCF_003945725.1 Corapipo altera | reverse complement strand
TGAACAGAGATCCAGCTACAACAATCCAGTTACTGCTGCATGCATGAGATGAGGAGACCTGCTGCCCTAGAAGAGATTCCTGCCCTGAGAGACTGGAAAGGATCTGTCCTTATTTCCCTCCTGGACTTTTATTTGGAGGGGAGAAGAGATCTGATCCATTGTAAATACTATATGTCATGGTAGAGATAGTTGTGATTTTGTGTATAATGTGTTATAGTATTTATTTGTACAGTCATTGTAATATATTCCCTTTCCCCCACTTTGAGTCTGGTTGTGTTTTGTCTGGAAAAACCCATCTCACATTAGGTTGAGATGTGGGAGGGGGGATGGAGCTAGGGAATTAGATTTTGGGGCTATCTCAAACCATGACACAGCTGTTCCCTTGTTTCACTAAAACTGAAAGGCTCAAGGGAGGCTGTGCTGCAGCATTTCCAGTGAGCCACAGCTGAAGATGAGTTCATAAATTCAGCACCCCCTTAATGAGATGGCAATGCAGGATCATGAATGTGACTAAGCACTAGATCTGTCTGCTTGAGAGCCTAAAGTGGGATGAGATAAAGTCACAATCACAGACGCTTCAGCTCTCTGTGTTTTGAGTAAAGCCACCATTGGCTGGATATTGTAACCCTTGATTTTCTAGCAGGTACCTGCGGTGAAGACCAAGCGCACTTTCCCCATGCTTGTTCCTCCTTAGATAACTGCAGTATCACACCCCTTGCTATGATGCCTGAAAAACAGTGTGTCCTGAGTGAAAGGTGGAATCTTGCTCTTGTTTATCAGCATGGCTGGGCTGTGAAGGCATCTGTGCCCTGTTTACATGGGACCTGTTGAGTGAAGGTTGGATTCTGCACCCACCTGCCTAATGTTGGATGGAGGCTTTGTAGCTCCTTTTTCAGTCATATGACATAAGCCTTGAGTTACACTTGCTGTCTTGAATTTAGGTGCTGTAGCAGTGTCAGTGCCTGAAGCTAGATACAATCCATGGTAATCAGGCACTATAGTTTGGGTTTCTTGTTTTTCATATTTGAATGGAAATTTAAGTAAGTGATAGGTTTTGGTCCATTCTCCTCTGAGGAGGCAGCCTTTCACCTTTCAAGACTAATTAATATTATCCATTTATATAAATATTTATGGTTTCTCAGTTGCAATTGTTTGTTCCTTTCTTCTTTGTAAACTGGACAGACCGCCATTTAGAGGTAAATTTTTCCTTATGTATGAGATTGTTGTTATACGTATTTCATTATGTGGCATGGTAGACATTTTTCCTTTGCAATTCACCTCTACCTATATGACTTGCAGTAAAATAAACTAAAAGACATGATATGCTGAGGAAACCAAAAGCTGTAGTCCACTTGAATGGTCTGGAGACCTCACACACACATACAAAAACTCACACTAATCTGTAGGCATGATGAGAAGGGATAAAGGTTGGATTAAGAAGATGTGAAGAATGGTGTCCTTAGAAGCTCAAGAAGAATGTCCTACCCAACCATGTGCTGTACTTCAAGGCCTGTATTTCTTGTGTTTCTTTATGTTACAAAGAATGTAAGTGACTTGACTCCCAGAATTCAGAGGACCATGTTTCTCAGTCATGACTACATGGAGGTACGCCATGAAGACATTTGAGGACTATCTGAAAACCCAGTGTTGAGAGCGCTGAGGAGTGAGGTGAGCACCTACAGCTGCAGGTAGGGGATCAGCCTCACAGGTGTCCTCAGAACATGCTGGATACCTTGCACAAAGTGATGGAAACTGGAGCAGCAGGACATCCCACAGCTGAGCAGATAAAAGTGCTCACTTGGACAAGGAAGAATTAAGATCTGTTTGCTGGACTATAGTAAGAAGTGGCATGTGCCTCCAATGACAGGATATCATCCAAAGTTAGTTGAGTGACTGACATGTCTCACATCTTTGGCTCTGCGACCACATTCCGGTGAAAATCCTGGCTTTTAAAATCAAATTCTTAGTAGGAAACATGCACTGTGTAGCTGAGTTTTGGAGTGTTGCTGAGTAGCTTTAATATTGGATTTGGTCACAGTTCCCTTACTTGTGTGTTTGTATGGTGACAGCTCTCAGACACCTAGTAATTCAGAAAGTGAAGGTCTTAACCCCAGTTTGTATATTGCCATGTAATATACCTATGATTAGCAAGAACTTTTTAGTAGTCAGTTATACTCCATCTCATGGCACAAAACAGTAATTTCCCAACATCTCTTTGTGTATCCAGAGTTATTTTCTTTGTTACTCAGATCTTGATGTATGCTGTTATGCCCTGTTCTTGTGGGATTTTGTGTTGCTTTTTATTCCAGCCTAAACATTCTCATTCAGTTTGTTTCACAATGCATCAAATAAAGAGAGTTAATGAAAACCTTAACTTTAGATTAGTTACACAGAAGAACAGTAGCATTGATTGTGGGATTGTCTACAAAGGACCTTTTTATAACCTTCCCAAAGCCTTAAATTACTCACATGACTTAAACTCTGGAACAGCTTTTGCTTTCCTCTGAATGTTGTTGCATGCTTGGATTGGGGAACATAGGACAGGTATGGGCCAAATGGGTCTGGGAGATGAAGCCTTATTCTGGTTATTTCTGGAAACATTTTTGCTGCTCATTCTCCTTTGGAAACTGGCAAATAAAGTAATTTCAAGTCTTTTAGCAAATTTAGGAAGAAGTTGTCCAGGTTCTTTTTCAATTAGTATTTACCCACTCTTGCTGCAGATAATTGATAGTTTTCTGTTGATTGTACAGCTTGTTAACTGCCTGAAACAGGGCTTGAACTACTTAAAAATAAACTTTCCAGAAGAAGAAACCAAGCAGAAAGAAGAAGTCCAGAAGAAGACAGCCCAGACGATACCATATTGCTTAACCTGGAAGCAGTAAGTAGAGTGGACTGAGCTGGGCAGAGGCTCTAAAATGACAGCTGTGATGTCTCCTGTGGTCAAACTAGCCTGTTTACTGCAAGTGGGGATATGTCTGCACAGTACTGTGTGACAGTCACATCACTAGCTAGCATTTGATTAGGGCTCTTTCCCCAGATCCATCCAGTTCATCCTTTGTTGTCTTTCTCGATGCTGCATATGACAGAAATCTCATCATTCTCAAAAGAAAGACAAAAATTTAAAGTCCGGACCCTAAACATGTACAGATTTCTTGCTGATTACATGACCAATATACATCCTTGAACTTCTGATCATTTGCCCATGATTTATTGCTGTAAATAAAAAACTCTGCACTGCAGAAAAGCAACGATTCTGTGTTACATAAATGACTGCCCAGTTCCATTTCACCTGGGCACACACCTCCCTGTTTTTCTTTGGACATTTGAACTGCACAGACCACAAAAATCAAACAAAGGCTGCAAATCCCATGTTATTCCTGCTCTTGACTGTAAACCTTTGAAACAATAGGGATTTCAGCCTCCACACTGAAATTTTCTCAAAGAGGAAGAGCAGTAAAATGCTCATAAAAGATAATATTCTTTTTTTCCTTGCTGCTCCATTTCCCTGTACTAACCTTTGTTTTAAGAGCATATCATGGCTATAAACTGCAGAGGGTTTTCTTTAGACTTAAAAAACCATCTCAAAACATTCTGTGTGAATATAACACGAGCTCTTTTTTGTCTTTTCTAATAGAATGAACTTCTTTGCCAGCCATGTACTTCCAGATCTTCTTGCTAATTGTGAAGATTGAAGGGGATGGGGTCATCAGGGTATATTTCTTCATTTGTGCTTCAAGAAAGGCTGCCTTCCTCTCCTCAGTGATTGGATAATTTCCTATGTTCCTTAGGACAGTAGTATTTTTTACAGATCAGAGATTCAAATCCAGTCCTGAAACTAAAGTTTTAAGTAGCAGAAGTTCTGTGGCCTCAAATCAGGGTCAAATGTACATTCTGCAGACATCCCCTTCCTCTGCAGTTTGGCAAGGAACTTCATAGCGATGAAAATGAAATAGCAGGTGATTTCTGTAGATTTCTGCTGGGACAATATTAGATGCCTTCCCTGTCCTGCCCTGTGGACAAATAAAGCACCTGTTTCCAGAGCTGTCAATCAAGAACTTCTCAGGGTAGGAAATGTGTTTTAGAAAACTTGGGCTGTTGAGACACCATCTGGCTTCCTTCTCTATCAGTATGTTTTATGGTGCAAAATAGGCTTCCAGTATCATCCTGCAAAGCAGCTCCTGCCTTGCAATTCTTCCTGAGACAAATCAGCCTTGAACTAGTAGCATGATGTTTATCCATGGTTGTTCATCTTCTGAAGACAAAAGTGTAGATTCCACCCTGATGGGGCTTTAGCTAACTCCATCTAACCAAGGGACAAATTCCACCCAGGGGACAGCTAGTTAGAGTAGAGGGGTAGAAATGACACTCTGAAATGAGTTCTGACCACCTGGCAAATATTTGTTTTCCATGAGTAATATGTATTCTCACTAGCCTTCATGGATAAGGAAAAGGTTTTTTGCTAACATCATCATCAACCAGTGAACTGTAGAGCTAGAGAGGCGGATTTTTCTTGTGGAGAGGGGCTCTCTGCCATTGGAAGTTTGTATTGCTTGAGCGTATTTTTGGGATAGAGCCAACTGCAGAGTAATTTTGGAAGGTTCCTCTTTACAAAGTCTCAGACACAACACCTGACAGAGCTGACTCCATGGACAGAACCAGCTAAGGAAATACACAAACACTTATAGATTCAATACTACTGTAGTTTACAATTATTTTTACTATGAAATATTATCTCTTCCTCTTCCCTGTTCCCCCTCTTAGTTTATAACAGGCTTCCGGGATGTCCTGGGATTTGTGTGGGTTTTTTTGATGGAACGCCAGGTTCTAACAAAATCCCTCCAGTCTCTATTTTTAATCCTATTTTATGGTATTCTGTTGCTTCACTCCCATTCCTCTCACAAGCATACCATGTCTTCCCCCTGTGAAATGCAAGTCAGCTTTTAACATCAGCAACCAGATTTGCAGAGTGTACAAGTTTTCCAACCTCCTCCCCAGACACAACCAAGCTAATCAGCTGTATTCAGTAAGGAGCAGTGATAAAAAGCAGAAATGCACCAGAGGGTTAATTTTTAAATGGGAACTGTTTTTTTCTGGAGAAAGTTTAAAAAAAAAAAAAGGAGAGAGAAAATGTACCTAGTTAAGTGCATATTACTATTTTACTGAGCTATTTCAGAGCAACTACTTGAGAATTAATCTTTTTCTGGTCTAAAGTCCTGGAGCAGCCCTTTAAATTCATAGCCTATCTTCTTCCAAATTAACTGGTCTTTGCAGACAAGCCCTTGGCTAACTTATTCTAAAACTCTAAAATAGACAAACCAGTGTCAACGCCAATGCCCAAGGGCCTAACTCAGTCAGCTTTTCACATTAAAGGCATTATGCTTCATCTGCATCAGACTTCTAAAATGTATCAGCTAATATGTGCTAATGACACGCATTTAAACCCTAGTCTAGACAAAGCTTGTGCATTGCCCTCTGAATGCTTGATGTGATCAGCTAACATCCTGACAGCAGATCTGATTACCTGCTTTTAAATCAGGAGAGGCTATAAACATCATAGAGTTATCCAGACTGTCCCCATAGCAAAGAACAAGGCCGCACATGGGATGTAAGCCTCAAAATACCCTTGTGGGGTGAGACCTTTGCACTTGCACAAAAAAGCCTATCAGTGGGGATGGAAAAGCCAGGCTTTAGCAGACAGAAACACATCTGTGCAGAAGAATCTGTTACACCAGAAGGATGAAGAAAATGGTGCAACAGCGATTTACTTGGATTACTGCTTTGACATTGGCAATCAGCTAATAGTCTGATCGGAGTAGGAGGCAAAGGGCTGAATTGGAGCAGAGATGTGACTGCATGTCTGTATACTGTAAACTGATCAGCTTAATTCAAGTAACAGTTTTTCTCCACACATTTTAAAGCAGGTTTTGAAAAATTGGAAAGGATGTTAAAAAAAAGAAAAAGGATGCAATGATTTGAGGAAGAGAAGATAAATGATTTATAGCAAAACACTTAAAAGCTCAATCTGTTTAGTTTATGAGAAAGAATACTGAGGAGTAAATAGACCACAATATATAAATATCTTCACGGGGAGAAAATATGTAGTACTAAAGGATAATTTAATCTTGCAGAGAAAAGCAAAACTGGCTAAAGGAAACCAGAAAAAAAATGAAGTTAGGAAGTTAGGACACAATTTTGACAATGCTAATCTCTTCTAACAAACTATCAAGCAAAAAAAAAAAATCTTTTTCGTCCCTTGATAACCTTGATTATGGTTGGATGCTTTTATGGGAGGTGTATTTGAATCCACCATAGGCTTTTGGGACCACTACAGAATTAACTGTGACATGGCTATGATAGAAGGAGTCCAAGTTGATGATTTTTTTTAGGCTTCAATGTTATATATATAAAAGTACATAAATTAGCAAGAAGTACTTATCAGCCAGAAGTCTGAACAATGGGTATAGTATGTCTGCAGCAGGATTTCAGGAGTGCTGTCTGCTAGGTTTAAAGGAATTTATATTTTTTTCCTCTTCCTGTCACCCAAATATCCCTATTGAGAAGGAGTCTGACTGAACAGGCCCAATGTTACCCAGTGTGAGGCAAAACACTTAATCAAAGGTAGTCCTGAGTGTATCTATTTGATTTAGCTTACAAATTATGATTTCCATGAATTCAATGTAACAGGTTTATATAGTCAGAGGATCTGCACCTTGTAAGCATAATTTCCTGATTTGGCTGCTTTTTCAGTTGACTTACTTGTTCTTGAGACATTCAGTTTTAACTCAGTAAGTAAAGTCACAATGACTGTGCTCTTGGAGAGCCTGAAAGAAGAAATGGCTTCCTCCAGATTGTGTCCTACTTTATAGGCACTTAATGCCAATAAATATAGGACAAATTTGTTTTTCCTGAGTATCTCAGCAGTTGCTTCCAGAAGAGATTGACTACAGAACAGAACCAGAAGAAATTTTCTCCTGTTTCTACTTCATTTTGAGGGAAAAGATACGGTAAATGAGCTTCAGATCTTAGCAGGATAACCAGAGTGACAAGTCAAAGGACAATTTGTACCCTTTCAAAGAAAAAAAAAAAAGTAGGATGATAAAAACCTCACACTTCAAATGCTGAACTCTGAGATGCATTTGTTAAGTTGACAAGGTGAACATCAGTCATATATCAGACCTGGCTACTATTGGTGCTGGAGGCTCAAAAAAAATCTTCCAAACCAACTAATTCCTTTCCCTCCTCCTATTCTCAAATCTTATTCCCCAAATCAATTCACAGCAGCACAGAACATTTTTGTCTTACTAACACTGACTGTAAAAGCCATTCTGATTTTAAATAAAACAGTGCTTGCAAGACCAGAATTTTGACTTTAGCAAACCACCCAGAATGGTCTTACAACAAATTTTCGAGCTTTAGATTCCACAGCATTTACTTCACATCTTGTGTAGCTAAATGTAGCATAACTTGATACAGGATTTTCTCTAAATCTCAGTATAGTTGTTCCTTAAGTGAATGTGATGCTCTAGCAGTCCTGAACATGCAAGCTTTGCCCAAAATCCGCACACTTCAATAAACAATTGACTCCACTATGTGCAATAGTACGAGAAGATATTAAAAATTTCCTTTTCAGTGATGGGGAAAATGCAGTCTTCATCAAACATGATCTAACATAAAACATCGCTTGTGAACATAAAATGCAGTTTAACAGAGAGGTTACACCCATCTCCCTTTAATGTGTATGCTGAAATGCACATTTGTCTAAGAGGTTTTGAACAGTCTATCTCTTAAACCTTCAAGTGGGAATCAGATACAGTGCAGTAAGAGGCTGGCCCTCTAAACTGATGAAAGTTAACCCTGCCATTAGCCCAAGACAATTCAAAGCTGAGGATAAAAAGGTCTCCTGTGAGAAAAAGAGTTCAGGCCAACTGAACTTAGAAAATACCCTCAGCATATTTGGGGAGTCAGAAATAAAATCTTCTCCTGCTCCACTAGTCCCTATGTGAGAAGAGGAAACACTACTATAACTTTCTTCCATAACTTGCAGTTGCGTGCCAGGCTGTTTCACGGTTTCATCTCTTGAGCTCATGGTTAGTCTGATGATGTCATGTCTCTTTGGCCTTTCCTTGTTCATTTTTTTTCCACTACTGTTGTGAGGATTCTGTTAACTGTAATGGCTTTGAGTGTTTGCCAAATGTACAACTTCCTTCAACCTGACTCAGCTGGAGAAACGTGCTTTAGGCCTTGTGGGGACCTATAAGGATCATCTAGTTCAACTGCCTGACGACTTCAGGGTTGACCAAAAGCTAAATCATGTCATTAAGAGCATTGCACAAATGCTGCTTAAACACTGACAGCCTTGAGGCACTGATCAGAGGTGCTGAAGCCCATTCCAGTGTTTGACCACCATCTCAGTAAAGAAATGGTTCCTAATGTGCAGTCTAGATGTCTTTCAATGGTGGCTTGTTATTTATCTCATTATATCAACCTCAGGACTCCAAGCTGAATACCCCAAGGGTCATCATAAGGACAGTTCAGCAACTAAATGATGGAGCTGAGCATTTTAATCCATTTTCCCCCAAAGCCAATGAGCACACAGAGTTAAAGCCAGTTCTGAGGCCCAACCTGATACTTTTGAGGATGTTCCCTAGTTTCAAGCTCTCAGCTGATGTTACAATAATACAGCATCTCTACATGCTATTTATACTCAAAGTTTAGATCTTCTTTGTGGTATCTAAAAGCCAGTGAAGGAGGTTCCCTTTTAGCTGGTACTACACAAGGACTAAAAAGGGTACTCTCCTAAAGCTTTGATGGTCTAGACAGACATAAAAAAAACAGGAAAAAAAAAAGGAAGAGAAAATACATGCAAAGCAAATATGATGATTAGGTTACAAAGTTTGGTCAAAATTAATATGTTTTGTGACTATCTGGGATTGGAGTTGTTTTGTGGGAGAGGAGATGAGCTAAAGGGAAAAAAAGGAGGACACAGGAAAAGGGAGGACAGAATATAGTGAGTAAGTATGGTGTGGAGTAAGTGGAGGTGAAAGTTTTCTCAGATTTGTTTTCCCCAGCCTAAGTGCCATCCATATACATTTATGTTACAGTACTTAAATAAGAGCTGTCAGACCTAACACATTTTTGCCAGAATTATTCATAAAGCTGTATGATTACAAGAGAAGAAGGAGTTGTTACTTGGATTAAACTAGTTACTTTTCATTGGCATAACTGGAATATAATTACTAGTTTCACCCAAGTGACTTAACACAGGTTCTGTAAAACCATAACAGAGATGTACTTTATTTTTAAAAATTTTGTGTGTACTGCCTGAAAGCATAATTTTCTCCCATAATTGATCAGCTAAGCCTCTTTCTTTTCCCCTTTTGTACACAATTAGCATTTCATTTAATATTTCTATATTCCAGGTAGATGCCGTAAGAGAAATAGGCCCTAAAGTACTAATGACTAAGAGCCATGTAGGAGGGTTCCTTCATTACTAATTGCATTTGACACTAATTGCTGTTTGTTGAGGAACCTCAGTGAAACATCACTTTGACATGTATTGGGATACTCTCTGCATCTGTTTCAATTTGCCGTATTTCCTGCTGTTGGTGCCCCACTTCATAGGGCCAGCTCTCTTGTGACTGGCTCCTCTGCCTACACAGATGTGTAACTTGGAGGTGGCTGCTGTTTCTCATCCAGCACCATGATAAATGTTTTACTGATGCATTTGTTTAAAGCAAGGCTCTGGGAGGAGAAATTCCTTCCTTGCTCTCCTGGCTTGGTTGGTACACACACTTTAGCTTTTTCTGGCTCTTACAGGAGTGCTGGAGTACTGTGTATTTGACAGTGAAACTTCCATGATAATTTATATCAATGTTCCTACTTAAGGAACACCACTAAAAGTGCTTTATTCCTTTCCCTGGCTGGCCAAAGGCCAGAAGCTTTAGCTAGATGTTAGAAAAAGTAACTAATTGGATGCATTGCAAATACCCAACACGACATGGAAAATGAGATATTTGAAGATGTTAATTTTTTATCTGTCTGTTTGTTGAAAAAAAACAAATGAAATCTGTTCAGCTAAACAAAAGTCCATGCTGGTACTTCCCCTACTAATATTTTGAATTATTTTAATCTTAGCTAATGTTGCTTTTTTGTTTCATAAGTAATTTAACCAAGTTATCTGCAATTAATAGTTCAGGTAGGAGAAAGATAAGTTCCAGGAGACTCTTGATGGATTGACTATATTGCAAAAACATCAGAAGAAAAACTTACACAAACAATATGGTAGAAGTAATATTTATTGATAAAAATTAATATATCTGCTATAAAATTTGTAACAGTAATGCAACTGAATATTCATTTTGATGCATAAACCTGAATGTTACATACCAAATACAATACAGTAACACTGGTTTCCTCCTTATTTACATGTTTATGAAAATTGGTATGCAATCCATGTTAAAAGAACTTGTAATGGAGAATAGTTACATTAGAAAAATAATATTCTTGATAAAGCATTCTTGAGGACTCCAATCACATTTTCAGGCCTCTTTCAATAAGGCAAAAATCCCTGGTACAGCATATAACTTAATTTACAAAATACAATAACTTCAGACACATCTTCAAGTTTTCTTTTGGTATGCTTTTCCTCACTGTAAAATTACTCAATTTTCTTACTAAACTGAAAGAATTTTCTATACCAAAACTTAATGAGTTCTACTACATATTACACATACATCGCTGTAGCTTAGTGACCATAACCGGGCAATCTTTCTCCTTAACTGTTTGCTCAATGAGCTTTTCTTCGATATAGGACATGTAGTATTTTGAAATCATTATGACTGTGGTATCTTCTCCAGTTTTCATAGGAAACAATCTGTCACATTTTGAAACTTTTTTTTTAATTTTATTTTATTTTATTTTAGGAACTGGTGCACAACTACATTTCCACTCACAAGAGAACGTCACAAATGTAACTAAAATTAGGCTTGGATAACTTTGAAAACATACTACTATGTGCCCAAACCCAAATTTCTTACTGTAATACTTTATAACCCTGCCATGCTCTAGGAATTCTTCTTCTGCATAGCTTCATTACTAGTCACAGTCAGACAGTTTTAATTCCTTCAAAGGCACAAAACTTCCACCTCTTTTCCAGTGTTGCTCCTACACCAGTGAATTCTTGTTTAAACATGCGTGGCAGCCTCATCAAAAGCATTTCTATCTCATTTGCAGAGATCTGAGAAAGGAACAAAAGTAAACGTAAAGTGAGAAAGCTGCTCTGTAGATTGGGAAGAGGAAACATTAAGAATGGAAATAAGAGGAGGGGGGTGGGGGAGCAGGGATGAATGCAGGCCAGATGAAAACAGTAAACCATTATTTTTTTTTCTTTTAACCTTAGCCTGACATGAGTTTCCAGATTCCAAAGCAAGTGCAAATTCCTTGCAGGAATGATTCTGCTCTTTCCCACTGTAAAACAATGACAACTGCCGTGTTGGGGCTTGGAATCACACAGTGTTGTATGAAGTCCATCTAAGAACTACAGTCATGGGTATACTTGTGAGGAGAAGGAAGCAGATGGGACTTTATTCTTCCTTCTCAGCCTAGGAGCTCTCGAATTCTTCTCCCAGCTCCATCAGTTTTTCTCTTTCAAAAAGACTTTAATCAGCTCCCTTTTGTTAATTAGGGCTGACTAACCGTGGAGCCATCTTCTTCCAGTCTTACTCAGTTCAGCAGCCCCAGATAACTAAGTAGTAAAGTTCCCAATTCTGCATTGTTCAGAATGTTTGTATCATTTTGGAACCCTAATGACTGGTCACCTTCCTAATGGGAAAGATGCTCTCATTACAGCAAACATTTTCAGAAAGGCAACCTTTCTGGCATAATCAGCAGGGAAGTCAAGAAAGGAACAGTCATAGAAAATGAACCATTTTATCCTACTACTACTGCTTCTAAAATGGTGGTCATAAAAAGAACAACAAGCAAATGTATGGGTGTTGTCTTATATCCACAAGTATTTTAATGGTTTGATAGGTTTCTCTGGCAATAGGGATATTTCTGTTTATTCATATTAGTAGGAACCTTCCATGGTGAAAACTTTTCTTTTTAAAACAGTATGTGAACATAAAATATGCTGATTATACCTCAGTACACCCAAGGGAGGTGAGAAAATATCTACTACCTCTTATTTTCCTCTAGAGGTTAATGCAGCAGAAAGATTAAATGATTTATTAAAGGTGGCACCAAAAATCAGTGTTGGAGGCAGTCTAAAGCCCCAGAATAATCAGATCTATCTTTTAGATACTTACACGGCAGTAATGGATATCTGGTTACTTTTGGGCATTATATATGAGCTTTATACTGAGCCCTCAGCTCGCATGGGTATGCTGACCTTATCATTCCTGTTCAGGTGAAGAATGACAGTCTAACCACGGAAAGTAACTGAAATTAATCTCTGAGATTGCATCTCTGTATTGTGCTATTAGAAAGTAATTTTTTTCTACAAGCAGTTATTTCCAAAATAAACCAGTGAGGTGAAATTTTTCAGCTTGTGTTTATTATGCTGTAGTAGGCCCAGTGGTAGCTGCAGAGATGGAGACAATGCTCCTTCCATGAAGGTTCTGTTTGCAAGTTAAAGGTTTGATCCTGGCAGCCTCACAGATGCCAACGTTACAAACGTGAGTAGAAATTCAAGGACTGAGCTCACAGTCATTCACTAGAAGGGACTGCAGCCGTGCAGGGGGAGAAAGTTGAAGAGCTCAGTGGGCAGAAGCAAAGAGCAGCAGGGCTGGAGCCTAAAGAGTCCATATTTTAGATGATTACTTTTATCACTCAAGAGATACAGAGATGGATGGGTCATCCAGGGGAAAAAGCAGTTGAAACTTAGCCAAACACTGTTTTAGGGAAGGACTTGAAAGATAACTGAGGAGACTGGGCAGACTGAGAGCTGCAGAAACTGGGGACAAGATGAAGGAAAATGTATACGTGGCAGAGGCAGGGAATAGAGAAACAGAAGAGGAATGGCTGTAGGTGTGAAAATCTGGATGCATCAGGTCTCAATAAGACCAGACATTTAAAAAAAGAATTGAAATTCACCAGTTTCTCACCTCTTTCTACCATCCTCATCCCCTACTCTCTGTTCATTGTGGGTGGCACTGGACTGTAAAACACTAGCAAAACTGAGTTGCCAAGACCTGAAGACAGTGCCTAAAAATTTCATTATCCTTCCTCATTCATCAATGCAACCTGTCTTATTTCCAGTGGGCTTCTAGCTCAGGCTGTCCTCTGCTTCTAGCTCTACTCTTTTTCATAGAAACAGAGGAAGGATCCAGGATCATTCAGAAGCATGGAGCAGGCTATGAAAGCAAACCATCAAAGCAGCTGGAAGGTGATCTTAGCTATGTGTTCGAGGGGCTGTTCAGGAACAAAATATTACCAGGATCAAAGGAGTTGTGTTGGAAGAAGATCTTGGAAAGCACCATCATACAAGTACTGGAAGATATGGGTCAGACCTGTGGCTGACCACAGGGTGACCCCTGCATCTGCTAAGTGTCTCTTGAAGCCTAGCATCCTGCAGAGCCACTGTTTAGCACTTAGAGTAGCATTCACCTGATCAAAAGTGGCTATTTCACAGTTGACTTGCTTAATATTTAGGGCAGAGGAATAGGC
The DNA here is from genome assembly GCF_003945725.1 of Corapipo altera. Lineage (NCBI taxonomy): Eukaryota > Metazoa > Chordata > Aves > Passeriformes > Pipridae > Corapipo > Corapipo altera. Next base: position 58,744,416 of record NW_020884872.1, on the reverse strand, counting down.
CATTTTGGGGCTTGATTTCATCTCATCCTACAGTAAATATTAAAAAGTAAGTCAAAGAATCTTATCCTATGGGTATGTATTGACTGTGGACTGTACAAACTGATGTATTAAACACTTTACACACTGTTGTGTGTTGGCCTCACTTTTGTCTTGGCCACAGCCAAGACTCTGAATTTAGCAGTAAGGTCATCCAATTCCTTTGTGAGGTCCTCTCTGCTTCCATGTCTGGAAAAAGGACATGCTACATGGTCCACTCATATGTTCATGGAAGTTTCGGTTCAGTGTGACCCATGACTAACAACTTCACAAAGAATAAGGAGCCATCTCCAAAAACTCTGCACAGTTTGATGGCCCTGGCTACATGGACCTCTTGTTTTGCTTTCTTTCTCCTCAGCTATATTTCAGAATCATGTGTCATAAAATCATCTGCTAGTCTTTGCCATTTAAAGCTCTGCTCTTCTTTGCCATAAAAAATAGCTAAGCAGTGCAAGGCGAAGACCTCAACACAAGCATGTGCACTGTAATTTGCAAATGAATAAAGACTGCAAACCCCCAAGCCCCATATCCCATTATCTTTCTAATGGAAATGCATGAAGGGTTTAACCTGCAGTAAAGAATAATACAATATTTCTATAGACAAAACAGATTTTCATTAAATTTTTTTACCCTAGAGTCCAACTGCTGCATATAAGACCAAAGATATTCTATATTGGCTCCAAAAGGGTGGACGTGAAGAAATGTGGATATGATACCTGTATTAAAAACAAATGCACACAAAATATTAAAATTACCGCAGACACCGTATCATTAAAATAGGCAAAATAATTCTGAATAGTCTGTTCTTGCAGGTTTTTCAGTATGAATTATGATTCTTATTTTTCTTTCACAACCCAATAAACATAACAAAATGGCACATTTTTAATACAGTCATAGTAACATGCTAAATACCATAGCTCATCTTCAGGAATGACAGTAGTTAGCAAGTAAGTGACCAGGATAATATACTGATGAATAAAGAAATTTCTAAACAAAGCCTTGCTGGAAGCATTTCAGCTGCCAATTTTATGCTTGATTTACCAATATAAAATTGTGGATATTGGAATGGTAAAATTATTGCCTTTTTCTCCTTCACTGGATGCTCTGTTGTGAAAATGTTTCATATAATTGTGTCAGAAACCTCACTCCCTCAAATTTTTCTAGTAATTATGCTGATGCTGGTAATGAAAAGTGTTTAATCCATATTACCCCTAACTGGTGCTGAAGAAAACACAAATCCTTTCTGACATATTTTACTTTCTCTTAAAAGAGAGCCTGTTCTGTCTATCTTCATTGTTATTTTCAGGATAATTATAAAAGGTATGAGAATAAAAGTGGCTTAGGAGGAGTCAAGATCTAAGTCTAGAGATTTTTTCTGCAGTGAAAATCAAGTGACAGCATTAATAATGATGACCAGTGAAAACAAGATTTGGGGCATCAGTATTGCTGTTAAAGGCACTATTCAATTTCTCCTGTTCTAAACAAACAGTGAAAATAGAAAATGGCATGTGCATTACTCGCTGTTAGGGGAGAGTTGAACTGTAAGAATCAGAACAAATATTTTCAACTCTCTTTGGATGGGTTTCTTAGCTGAACCACCCTAGGGGAAGTTTTGTATACTTAAATCATAAACATCAGGATTAAAAATGCTTACAAATGACAAAAGTGGGTCACTGTATCTTGTGTACTGCAGGCCATACTGTTTTCTTCATGCTGAATGAATTAGGATAATTTTGGATTTCATTTTTCCCCAAGTACTGGCCATGGTTGAAACTGATAAGCAATATTTAACTCATTTGAGAACTGGCTTTGCAAAGAACATCTTTTTACTTCCCTCATTTTTTGAATAGCATTTACAGACTTCTGGCCCTGCATAGGGAGTGGTGTATATTTAATTTTATATTATGGTGAGTCCTAGCAGCAGTTACCTTCTTTGTAAGCAACCACACAAGAGCTTTAGAAGCAAAAGCCAAGACCATCACACTTGGATGGGTTGAATGGAAATCCAATTTGTGCTCCCATCACATATTACCAGTGTCATTGCATTTGTTATGCAGTTCCCAAGACTTTTCAATTCAGAACGTTCAAAGATAGCTCTTTCATATATTGTAAATAATAAGTAATTTGTAAATATTTTGTAGTTATTGACTAAAGTTCCATGATAACTTTTTAGTAATTTTTATTTTCTTTTATGCACTTTTCCTCTAAGACAATATTGTACTTTGTAAAATATAGACAAACTTAGTGAACGGATGGAGGCAAGGCCCATTTTTCTCTTATCACACCTGAACATGCCCCAGATGAGGAGATAACCTGAAATCCATCTTGAGGACCTTTGAACTGTAACAATGAACCAGTTGTGGGGGTATTATGACCAGAACAGAGATTATTTTGTTTATCTGAGTGTGTTACTGAACAACTGGGACACTGCCACCACTTCTTTCAGTCAAATAATGAGTGACTCATAAAAAAAAGGTTGTTATTCTGTTCTTAAAATCCCATCCTTGCTGTCCTTCTCACAGAATAATCTTTGAACAGATCAAGTACTGTCTGCTGCAATTAAAAGTTCCAGATTTTATTATAACAAGCAGAATTCAAACAATTCATACATTTCTGTGCAACCCACTGTTCTGCATCTCACCAGTCACAGAGAGTTCGTGTACTAAGCCCTTTAAACATTTAAATACATTCTTCACTTTCAAATGACCTTCTTGGTCTAAACTGAATCCGTGAATTGCTGAATCTGTGCCTCAGCAATAAACCAGCAACTTTCCTGATGCTTAGGTTATGCAAATGAGCTGCATTTAAACAAATTAAGGTAGTTTTGGAACTATCACCTACCAGGATACTGCTGATTTTGTGAAAAGACCAAACCAAAGAAATTAAACCTTTTCTCTGAGGTCAACATTTCTGTTGCCATGCCACAGGGTACACTTTGAACAGTGAGCCTTCAGGCTCCACGAAAACCTGCCCCACTGAAAACAAATGCAGAATATGCACAGGTATAAATGGGGTATGTTCCCTCCAAGGGTAGCATGGGTACACCGAGTTCTGTGTTGCTAAATGCCTGATATCAGTTAGCTGGCCCATTGCCTATAAGCTTTAGCTTTAGGCCCTCTTTAAGCATTTATTTTAAAGATTTTATTCTAGGTAAAGGATATGACAGTCCTTGTGGTATTCTTTATAAATATTCATATTGCTAATTCCTTCACCTAATGTCAAAAGCATAAATCTGGCTTGCTTAATACATGCAGTATACATATTTTTGCTTAGCAGTTTGCTAATATTATTTCCATGCCCTTCTCCTTCACCACTTGGTCTAATAATCATATAAGAAGCTATACAATTCTAGGCTGCTAAATCTTGATGAAAATACAATCTTCATTGATTCATGCTGCAAGTCTAAATACAGATCCTGCAAGTTTCTTCATACCTGAAATCCTTCCGTTAAACTCTGCAGAATTGTTCAGAAAGGCAAAGTGCACTTGTATTTTAGGATTTCTCTTACTAAAAGCCACTTTGAATACAGACGAAAAAAAATTAGTTTTTTTTTTGCTTTTTTTAGCACAGAGTTGTGGCTAAACACATGCAAACCAGGAATCTGTTAAAAGGCATTTTGTTCTCACAAATCTTCTTTGGGGTTATCTTACCTATTAATAGTGCCTCTTTCTCTGATTTTAGACCCGGGCTTCGTTTCTCTGAGTTTTTTTCTCTGTCTTGGTTGACCAATGCTACTGTCAATACATTGATTTCCTGTAAAGTTTAAAAAAACAAACAGGTGGTCATGTAGATTTCATTTACTTCAATTAAACTTGTATGCTTCCTTTCAACTCTATAAAAAAATCATTACTTTAATTCGCATCTAAAGACAAGACAATTATAAATAATTGATTTGTTTGCAGAATATTAAGACACATTTTGAGCTACCTTTATGCAAAGAGCTGCCAAGAAGAGAAATTTTGCTTGTGGAGTAAGTAATAACTTTGTTGCTAGTGCTTCTTCATTATAACAGCTTGAGAAATTGTGCCATAAATTGTGGGGATGGTCAGAAAATTCACATTTTCCAACTATTAAAGCTGTAAACCAAGACTGCCTCTAGGGAACATGGATGGAAACATTCAGCTACAGCCATAAGAGTAAATTCAGCAGTCACTGGCAATGTTTCTAGACTACAACGTCTACTAGACTACAATCATCTAGCCTGTTACACTCTTTAACCTGTGCCTAGCATGTCATCAATGCCACCCCAGACAATTCTCAGGCACATTTTGGGGGTCAGTACATTTCAAGAAGACCATTCCTAACAGGTGGTTTGCATAAAGCTATCTTGTTAAGAGCACCAACCTTAAGGGCAATCAAATCAAGGCTCCTGCTCTGAGCTCTTTTTTCTGCAATCGGGTGGACTGAACCATCCAAATCTCAGCCAAGCAATCACATATCAGATGCTCCATCAGAAGTACCCAGGCAGTTGTGTGACACAGACTGCTCTTATCCTGGTTATATGTGAAGTAAACAAATTACCTCCATTTCCAAGGTATGTAAGTGAAGTGTATTGCACAATATTCAAGCACATACATGGGCTGTTTCCGTGGAGCAACTGATATGCAATAACTTGTTCCTCGGTGAGGCAATGACTCACACTGCTGCATCTGCTCTGCGAAATGCTCAGCAGTTCCATGAAAAACCTCAGAGGCAGAGAACATGGGGCTGGAGACGTGATGGTATGAGGTGAGACTGTGAAGGAATGGTGCTCTTGTTCTATTTGAGAGAGTCAAGGTAAGCAGCTGGAGGTTGCATGGGAGTGGGCAGCCTTAAATGCAAGCAGATTTGTATTATTCTGTGTAATGATGTGGCCCATTTAGAACGTGCCCTCAGGGTGGTGTCTTGCTCCAAAATTCTTGGCAAGCATTTTTGGCAGTAAAAGAGGGACACTGCGCTTGGGTTGCTCTAAGGCACTTCTGAAGGTGTGAATAATACATGCTAAAATAAGCAAAAAGTCCAAAATACATCAAATATGCCTCTTTACAGATGACTAAAAGATTCACAACCTGTGAGACTGGTAAAAAGAATCAGGAACTTCCTCATTTTCAATTGAAAAAATGAAAAAAAACCCCAACCAACAAACAACACAACACATACAGAAAAAAACCCAAAGTGATGTAGTCGATGCTCTTTATAGGCTGGCTCCAAGGAGCAGCTGCCAGGATAGGCAGTGCCTGATGGCTCAGATGCATCATGGGTTCAAATGTTCCCTTGTGTTGTGAAGAGGAACAAATTTCCATGTGTCAGCTAAGAAACCCTATGTGCATATGAGTGACGTACATGCATATGTGTATCCTCAGCCCCTAGCAACAAGGGGCTCTGACAGACCTTAGCCCACATTGAAGGAAGAGTGAGATCCATTGAGTCATCTGGGATTTGTTGCATGTCTCCTGACCAGAGATCTATGCGGAGTTGTGTACCTATAAGCTAGTCAGCCTCTTCAGTTAGTAGAAATGAAATAACTTTCTAGTTGTGTATGTTAGTTTAGGGAGTCTGCAGTTCAAGAGTTGGCAGCGATCCCCCCTTAAAATAATGGTGTTTCTGAGTACTCTGGCAGCATCACCTTGACATTAACACTCCAGCAGTAAGTCACGGGGCACATTATAGCAGCAGCAGCAGTAGTATGCCCTAAGTTGTCCAGTACTGTTGATTCCCCTCCTGACAGAGCCAAAGGCTAATGCAAATACTGATCTACTGCTGGCCATGACATCAAAGAACAGTGAAAGAAAACCCAGGCAAGGAACAGAAATAAGAGAAGTGTTTACATGAATTTCTCCAACAGGGCAGTAATGACAAGGGGGTTACAGATCAGAACAGAGCTGGATGACAGATTTTGTGATGCTGCAGCAGAAGAGCAGAGCAGCATATGCCACCAGAGCTTGTATAGGTTAAGATGCAACTTTGACTCCATCAGAGATAGAAAAGCAGTCTAAAAATAACAATTCCTCAGAGAAGAAGGAGAGCAGAGATGTGCATTTGATATAAGAGGCCCCAAACCCAGCACACTAGTAGTTTCAGGTGGGATTCGAGGTTCTGTCAAGCAGTGATGCAGAGAAAGAAACTATAATCCCATTGGGAGCAACAAACAGATGGATTCTCATTTAATGCTTAGATTTGAGCCCGTGCAGAACATTTTGCATGATTTATAGGACAGTGTAAATGGATGCTAAAGGAAGTCACATCAAGTCTTCCTTAGCTGTATGTTCGTACAGAGGATAAAAGAGTAAAAAATTGTTTATGGGGGAGCCTGAGGAAACGAGTGGCAAAGATAGATACTCAGCAAACCACTGGCTTTAGAAGAAGGTTGTGAGTTCTTGGAGGTTTGAAAAGGAGACATTTCTCCCATCCAAAACTATCTGCCTCACAGAAGATGATAAATTAGACCACTCTGATGTATTCAGCTGCCAAAGGAAGTCTGCATTGGCCATGAGAAAATCCACGACGTGCATAGTCACATGAAGGATTCAGTAGCAACGCTGTTATGAATTAACAGTGATTTCAGAGAAATGGAATAGTTGTGTCTAAAAAATTAGTGTGAAATTCACCCAGAAACTAAGCTAATTATAGTGTAAGTGAAAACACTAGGAATCTGACTACACACTGCAGATACAAATCTGGTACCTATAAAGCCTCTACAGCAAATCTTCATGCAGTTTATTTGCACTTTTTTAGAGGCACTACCTATGTCAACCTAGAGAAACAAGAACTTTAACAGTACAAAGGTGAATGAGGCTATATGTAATTGGAAAAAAAGTTAGGTCACCTCTCTGACATGAGAAAAAGCTACTGATCACCAGATGCCTGAGAAAAATTACTTAATACATCCTATGTTACAGTATTTCCTTTCTTTCCTGGAGACCACTCTTTATTTGGAAAATTATATTTTCTGAGGCCCTAAGCAGTCTTCTTCAGCAGGTTTCATTAAAAAGGAATATTTTGCTATCATCTGTCAGTTACTGCATTAAAGGACAAGAACAAAGCTGAGCATGTGCAATCCAGTACTGATTAGAAATGAACTGACCTTGCAAGAAGTCAACACATTTATGTGGAAGGCTTAATTCAGGTTAAATCCCACCTGGAATCATTAGGAAACTGGCTCTATTTATTATTCACAAATTATGTCAAAATTGATGATGACAGCTTGAGCTGCTCAGTGTGAATGAAACTATTTCGTGTGATGCTCTTACTGTGTCCAGCTTAGAGCTTTTTCTTGCAAATTACACTTTCATCCATCAGCAGATGATGAAATGACATGAATTTCCCTCATAGGATTAACAAACTCTATGATTCTGCAAACATTCCTTGGGACCAACATTTTATTCAGGGCTCCCTGCTTTTGAACCAGGGAGGGAGAGACAGAGAGTCTTTCTGGAAAACTTTCAGGAGAACTTGCTGGATAAAACGGAGGACAGCACATAACAATTTTATCACATGGACTATTCATTTCCACAAGCAGATCTCTGACATCACCACTGACATGGAGCTGATAGCTGCGGAGAGTCATATGTGGCAGATTTGCACATGGATATATAATGCCTGGTTGTGAGGTGGGAGAGAAGTTTGGGTTGCATCATTCACTCATGTATCCTGGCTTCTTTCAGAAGAAAATGCAGAGGCGTGGGCAAGTGGATTGCTCCATAAGGTGCCTGGTCTCACTGCCCAACATGGCCCACCACAGAGCAGCTGGGTCCTGCACTGGAGACTCAGCAAATAAGAGAGTGACTCCTCAGAAAAATGCACTTTTTAGAGAGAGACACTGAAGCCCTGAAGAGTAAAAGAGATGTGGTGACTTCCTACAGAAGATAGTCACAGATCCTGTAAGAACAAAAGGCTTCCTCTGCATTCCAGGGCTCTAGCAGATCAGAAGGCCCCAGATATTTAGGCTGGATGACTTGGGTCTTTCACTCCTTCATTAGTTTCTTTTTTCCCCTAGGGGAAAGTAAGATATTAAATAAAGATCTCAATCTAGATGTCATTAATCCTCTTCAGGTCAGTCTTGCACCAGTGCAAAAAAGGCAGACAGAATACAAAATATTTACTCTGGCCTGGAGTTTTTCTCTTTAGCAGAAAAGTTTCTCTTTACCCTAAAATGTTCTGTGATCCTGAAAACACATGCTATCCAGCATCCTTAAAAATGCAGGGAGTGAGGACTTGCTGTTGCCCATAAACACTGAGTAAGAGCCAAACAGGGCTTGCACAATAGCTGCCCTACCTGGAAACTCTTCCTTTCAGAGTACAGTTCCACATCACCCGTTGTTCAGGACTCTGCTCGAAAGGCAGAATATGGGATTTAATGAATGTGACATTGAAGACCAGGATGCAATGGCAAATATCCAAAGAGATGAAATATTCACTCTCTGGGTAATCCAAATATTTGATAATTACCTTTAAATCTAGAGGGAATGGTGACTGCTTGCATACTGTCTTTGAAGACCTCATTCTCTTTGTTGTAGTATATGGGACTCTGCAGAGGGTGAGGGAGTAAAAATAATATTTTGTCTTCTGAAAGACCATAAGCCTCTGAAAGAGTTTGCAGGATATGTTGGCATTTTTACTATATGTACAAAGCCAATTGTCTGAGGCATTAAACCAGCAGCAGAATAAGATGTTTGTCACAGCAGGCATATGACAGAACCACTATAGAATGTTGTTAGATGTAAGGGATATACCACGCTTTCTCATCAGTCAGGGGACTTATGAGAGAAAATGAGTAGGAGGAGAAAAAAGCTATCTATCTGAAACATAAGCAAAAAACAGCAGGCCAGAGACATGCTGTAAACTTGGAAATAAAAGGTAATTTAATGATTTTCATAGAAGAAAGAGCCATGCACGTGACACCAAATCTGCAATCCTTAAGGTCTTGAAAGGTATACTTCAGGTGTGTTTCCCCAAACTGCTTATTGAGGACTAGACAGGTTTGACTGCAAGCTTGGGTAGAAACTGGCCTGTGACATGAAGACTGTATTTATTTCATTTATTTTCATTTATCTGTGGACCTCCTAAAGTCTGGTATAATTGGGTTTGCTTTGCTAGTCTTTCCAGATACGTACTGAAGACCCATATCTGAAAATTTAATCTTGCTGTTTTAACCTGAATGAAGCCTAATTCAATTTCCAATCAAGTGAATGGAAGTCTTGCAATAGTTTCAATGCACATCAAGTCAGGTATCTTAAATTTATGGGGACATACAAGTTTGAGATACAGGACAATTTCTGACAGCTTAACATGGTTGTCAGTTTAAAATGGGCTACTGTCCTTGTCTATGTTCTTATCCACAGTGGATTCAAAATGATTCAGTCCAAGTTGAGCCAAACTACAGCGGAAGAGCTTATTTAAATTTAACTTAAATCAAATTGCTACAATTGCAATGTATGAGTACACTCACAGACAGTGATTGTAACTCAGATGATCACAGAATCACAAAATCATGCAGATGACCTTGGGAGGTCTCTAGTCCAACCTCCTGCTCAAAGCAGGATCAGTTGCAGTGTCAGTGCACATGGATGTGCAAAAAAAAAGGTAATAGTACAATGACTCGACAATCCTCAGCAGTTTCTCTGAAAAATGCCAGTCCTGCACTGTTATCAACAGACGGGTGCCTCCATCCCCTGCAGAAAGGATTTTCCAACCACCTTCACTTGCTCCATCCTCATGATACTTGTGATTAATGTCGTATCTCCACAAGCACAAAGGGGGATAGAAGCACCATTACAGATGGGGAAAGTCTGATAACCTAATCAGAGAAAGCAGAATCTCCTGACCTAGGTCCTCCCAGGGCTGCCACAGGAAAGCATCAGCCCTGGGAATCGAATGTGACACCTACCAACACCAGTCCACCTTTCCAAAACATTTTACAGTCTGAGGGGAGTACTGCCAATAGGAATACGGGACTTTTTAGGGGATGTAGGAGACGAGCATTGTGGGATTGTACAAAACTCAGTTTAGTGCCCTTAGCAGGGAAAGAAAAGGCAGGAAAAGGGAAGGATCATGGTGTTTTGGGAGCAGATAAAAGGGACTGGTTGCATGTAAACAGGTTGCTAGCCAGTTGGCTGGCCATTCCAGGCCCTGATCAGTGTATTACACTGATTAAAATCAATTTCTCTTTTCCTGGGTAAGGGACTCTCTATTCTGTGTGCATGGGGGGTCTGTGAAGGGGTCTGAGCAGAGCAGCTGGAGTGGGATCAGTAATCAGAGAGCCATGTGTCTAGGACACCGCAGTTAGAGAGACCAGGGAGTCCAAGCCACCAACTAGGGACACCACAGGGTCTGAGGAATGACTAAATGACCAGCTTGGGTGTGTACGTGTGAGGCAGGAGCCATTTATGGGACAGCCTGAAGGTCAAAATCCAGTTTCTGGAGCGATTCACATTGTATATATGTGTAAGCCTGCATATGTATTTCCCATTAATGGACCTTCATCCTTATCAGCCAGAAAGTGGAGCAAAATTAGACTGTTTGTGTACTTCAGTACTGATTATGTTTATGAATGCTGAGCTTGTGTTGCTCTGTGTGGCTATGTGTATGTGTATGTATGAGATCCATGTGTTGTATATGTGTGTTTGTACACATGCCTATGGGGAATGCATGCTCAGTGTAGTTGCAGATTGATCACATGGAGGTCTGACCACCTTGTCAGGCTGCAGGATTCAGCATCTCTCAAAAGCAGCAATACTTGATTTGGGCCAAATATTTCTAATTCTTTATTTAATGGAGCTTGTTCCCCTTCACAGACTATTTAGGGCACTGTGCTGTGATGTGATGTGTGAAAATGTGACCGAGTGTTTGAACTCTGGAAGTAATTTAAAATTCTTCATGAACATTGCATGTGTTACACAACTCTTCTTTCAGCATGTCCTGTTACAGTGACTGTTTCTGACTCCTTTAAAAATACTCTAATGACTATGAAATTGCTCATAGTCTTTGATTAATATAATTCTTTTGTTACTGCAAATGAATTATCTTGTGCTAGTGAATTAACTACTTCCTAGAAAGATTATATTTTACCTGGTCCTGACTCCCCATAGCCTAAAAACTGATTTTAGTAAAGTGTGTAGAATTAAGGTAGATGGCCTTGTGACACACTGTCTATATGCACAGAGGTTTCTTGGCCTTTTCTATGTGTACTGGGATAACTCAGTTTACAGTAACAAATTACAGTGTTGCATCACATAGGAAAAGAATAAGGTAAGGAATGAGGCATCCAACCATCAGCCCATAACCAAAGCTCTCACAAGCAATTAGCGCTACAGTTAGAGTTAGCACCAGGCCAACAGTTCAGAAAAAATCCCCCTTTGCTTTTCAGGACTTTTTTCCAGGGTCTCACAAGATCCTTCTCCTTCTGCTATCTATCTAGTGATGCAGAAGGACATATTTGCCATATGCTGCACTGCTGGTTAATATAACTGGTCTATCATTAGAAATGATAGACACCAGGTGTTATCTTTTCGTTCAGATCAAGCCTAAGCTCAGTAACTTATTTTGTGCTATGCAAGAACCTAGTGCTGGTTTTGTCAGCAACAGCACATTGTAATTACTTTTAAAGTACACTCATATAGAAATTTACTTTTAAAATACAGTAATCTAAAATTTACCATTATTGTCATTTTAAGAGTGCACTGCTATCAACAAATAAACAGTTGACAACTTGAAAAATTATCTGGCATTAAAATTATAGGAACAACAACATAGAAAAATTAGAACAGTGAATGTAAGACCTCGTGAATGAAAAACTTCAAATAGATGGATCTAAGACTTTTTTGTCTGATTTAGCCTACATAATAGAAGGGTTTTTGGGACTGAAGATTAATTGTATTATGGTGTTCTTGACATCCTATTTTCCTGATCCATTTGCAGAGATGCTTTTAACTTTTTCATTACAAAGCTTTTACTATTATAACTTTCACCTGCTGAGTTTAGGCAACTAGCAATAATCTGAAAATGCTTTTCTCATTGAAACTATCTCTTTTTATTTTTCTCATTGTATATGAGTACATTTATTTTATGGTAATGTACATATGCAAAATACGGATGACTAATATGAAAGTTACTTCATGCTTATTTTCAAAAGTATGATCAGGTTGCTTCATTTTCTAAAGCTGGATTTATATGTAGGTTCCTGATGACTTAACACAGATGTTTACGTGATGTGAAGCTGGTTGCTTTGCAAGGGAAGAGGTAATTGTCATTTTGCACACTTTGTGTTAGGGAATTGCAGCAGACAAATGGCTGGCTGAATGAAAGCATTGCCTGCCCACCAGCTCTGCTGAAGTCATTGTAGGGGGGATATTTCATGTTTACTTGAGACAGAGAATTTGTGAAAACCCTTTCAAATGGCCTTTAGCACAAATATTGCTCTAGTGATCTCTAGACTGATGCACTTCTAAAAGAAAAGTTGAAGAGAGAAAAAAAAAAACCACGGTTTGTTTCCCTTCTGGGACTTGTAGAAGTTTTGAAAATGTCTTTGTTGAAATAATAAGAAGTAGCAGGCAGGGGAAACCAACCTTGACTGTTTTATGAGAGTTAATGGTTTTCATCATGGATTTGTATTTGAAAGATATTAACTTCAGGTATCTGAAAACCCCAAGCAACCCTAATATTCACAGAAATCTCCACATCTGAATATGCAAAAATGACTTAAAACAAACACTTTGGAGTTCTCATTCCTTTGGAGTGGATCTTGATGATGAACTCTTTCTGAGGGCATGTTCCTGAGAGGGACTTGGGGATGTTGTTTGACGAGAAGCTCAACAGGACCCAGCAGTGTGTGCTCCCAGGCCAGAAAGCCAAATGTATCCTGGGCTGCATCAAAACCAGCATGGCCAACAAGTTGAGGGAGGGAGTGCTGTGCCCTGCTCTGGGGTCCTCAACATAGGAAGGACATGGACCTGCTGGAGCAAGTCCAGAGGAGGGCTATGAAGATGATCAGAGGGCTGGAGCACCTCTCCTGTAAAGCCAGGCTGAGACAGTTGGGGTTGTTCAGCCTGATGAATAGAAAGCTCTCTGGGAAGACCTTAGAGCATCTTCATGTACTACAAGGGCTACAAGAGAGCTAGAGAGAGACTTTTCATATGGGCATGTTGGAGTAGGATGAGGGGAATGGCTTTAAACTGAAATAGGACAGGTTTAGATCAGATGCAAGGAAGAAATTCTTTACTGTGAGGGTGGTGAGACACTGGCACAGGCTACCTAGAGACACTGTGGATGCCTTATCCCTGGAAGTATTCAAGGGCAGGCTGGATGGGGCTTTGAGCAACCTGGTCTAGTGAAAGGTGTCCCTTTCCACTGCAAATCATTCCATGATTTTATGATTCTATGAAGAGTGGCTCCTGGGAATACTGAAGTTCCCTTCTCACTTCTATCACTTTTTTCTGTGAAAGCAGGTTGGAAGGAATGTGAATGTGGTGTACAACCCCCAGGACTGCAGCAGCAGGCTTGTGGCTGAATCAGAGGTGGCCCATCATCCTTCAGGTGGTTGCGGGGGAGCCTGAGTGCTCTGACAAGCCAATCTGCCTTGTACACTGTGTGGGTTAAGCACACAGCTGCATACGTATAAGGCTGAATGTTATTCCTCACCAGAAATGACAGGATGACTCCTGTAAACGTGTGCAGTATAAATACTTGGGGAATATGCTTGGGGATGAAAGGCTGCACAAAATGATAGATATTATTAAAATGTCAAGTAGCTCTGGGCATTGAAGAACGGTGTCCCTATGGAGCTCATATTAAATTTAAAGTCAAAAAACTTTTGTGATTTGCTGTGTGGGTGGCTGAATAGGTTTTATCATTGTATCTCAGTTCTCTTTCTCCTCCCTCAGATGATGGGAATTCACTGCAATCAAAAGCCAAGCTACTCTGACACTCTTAATTAGGGACAAGGGAAGTGGTGCGATTTCTTGCTGCACATTAACAAAAGGGTTATTGCTGCTGCCTGGATCCGCTTCAGGTACCACATTCTGTGTCAGAATGTACCTTGGTCTACTCCCTGTTTGCTCCCTTTAGGGTTCAGTAATGGCTGAAACCTCAGAGACTGTGACTTAGCCAGCAGAGACATCTGCACCACGCTAATGAAACTCTTTCTGTCTTCTAACCTGCTGGACCAGAGCTGGGGTGGCAAGGGCGGGAACTCAAGGAGACTTGATCTACCAGTGCATAAGAATTTTGTAAGGCTGAGCAGGGTCTTTGATAACATCCTAAACAGCCCGTTAAACTCCTGTTACTTTTAAGGCCTTGTGGTATTGAATTCAGGAGGTGGTCATTCCTCATGCCTGCTGCACTAAGTAGGAAAGCTGCTGATCTGTGAATGGTCACAGCTGCTTGAATCTATCATATTCCATGTGCCTCAATTGAAGGAAATGAGAAGAAATGAGCGATGGAAGGGCTACAAATAAATGCCTGGAATTCAAAAGGCAGGGAGTAGAAAGAGGCACAGCCACTCCTCACCCCCTGGTCCTGACTCCACCAGGACAGAGGAATCTGAATACAGACAGTAAACGGGTCTCTCTAATCCCTGAGGGCTTTACACTCCAGTCAGGGTACAGGGTCCTTGCACCTTCTTCTAATGACATAACACACCCATGATGAGAAACCAAACCCCACATCTCTCTCTCTTCAAGGAGCTATCCTCATCCCTGCACTGCACCATTATTCCTTCTTGTTCTCTTTAGACTTGCAAAGGGGAGCAGTTACAAAAAAAAATGGGCTGGAGGGTGCACATAAGACCATGTACCTCTCTAGAAATGCAGCTTTGAAGCTTCTCAGGGCAGAGAAGCCAACCTCAACTTCTGGCATCCCCTGCAGGGGGGATCTTTGCCTGGCTTGTTGCAAAAGTGAGTCTCACTTAAGAACTGCCTTGTCTGTGAGGAAGATTATCAGTGATTAACCATACTCTGTAAAAAGAGAAGACTAGGATGTAGTTAGGAACTTTCTAACATCACTTTCAGTGTATTATACAGTGAATAATATAGTGAAATGCTTGAAATATTTCAACCTGGATTTCAATCCCTCCTCCGTCAGGGATCATCTGGTAGCTGCTTCAAAAGCAGATACAAAAGAGAAAAATTAAAACGAGGATCAACATGAAATGTAAGATGCTTGATTGAACTCAAGAAATGCTCTGGTAACAGCTTCAAACATTCAAATGGAAAAATACATCCCTACTTAATGTTGTTGATTTCACATCTGGAGAAGAACCCATAGAATATTGTGTCCAAGCTGTGGAAAATACTAACTGAAGGCAGGTAGACAAATGAGGTCAAAGTCAGAGCTTTGTTCAAACAGCGAAACTCAAACAGAACAAAAAGCTGGTAAAAAACTTGTAGTGAAATCAATTTCACCCTCTGAGATATTCATTTTATTGTGTGTTGGTGATAATGAAGTAACCCTAAAAGTCTTCGGCAAAATCTTGGCTTTTTAACCAGATGGGAATTTGATTAGTGACTTACAACAGCATCAGGACTTTACCATGCAATTGCAATCTGGGCATTCAAAATGCTTCTGTGACCATGATCCATCTTGCTTTGATCTGAACTTGGAGCACTTGATTACTCTTGATTACCATTTTACAGCACTTTTGCAAAAGGTAGGAGTTATTCAAAGCAGCTATCTAAGGAAGGCAGATAGCTGTCAAGGGAGAGTAACAAACTCCTGGAAGATTACTGAGTACTTCTAAAAGGAAACCTATATGAAAAAAAATCTCCCTTTCTCCATTAACAATAGAGCGATACTGTGGATGTTAACCCTCCCACCCAAAAAACAGGGATATATTCACTGAGACTGCATAACTGTATTTGCATGCAGTGCCCTGTCTATACTGAAGTCAGCAGTGAGCATAAGGAGAACTTCGATCAAAACACAGAAAGCCACTGAACTTGCAGAAATGGTGGAAGAATAAATTGTCTTTGTAGAGTTAGTCACAAAACACGGGATCAGCATTTTCAATTTGGAAAATGGTCTCTACTGAAGCATGCCACCCAAGCAAGATTTTTTTTTTCATGTTGGGACTATTCAGGTGCCAACAGTCTGGGAACATCCTGGAAAAGGATTAAATCTGAAATTATGATTGTCCATCGGTCATTATTTTCTCTTCAGTTAAGACAGAGATGTGAATGAAATATCATTATATGCAGCAATGAAGAGGAAATTAAAAGGGTGGCAGATCAGAAGCAAGAAGTAATCTCTTTCTAACCACAGAGCTGAAGGAAATAAGCACTCAGTGACAGCACCTCTGGCAGTCCTGGATGTTGAAATCTCTGTTAACACCAGGCCAGTGTCTCGGGCTCTATGTACTGCTTGAGCCCAATATTTGGCCTTTCCTGACACAGAGTATAGCTGGGAAATGTCAACAGCCATAACAAATATTACTGCATGTACCTGGTAAGTCACTCATGAAACACCCTTATGACTCTGTACAGAGCCTTGTAAGATGGTTTTGCTTTCTGGAAATAACAGATGTACTGGCAATACACTGAAATTCTGATGCCCCCCACCCCTGCAGATTTGACTGTGAACAGCCATGCAGGGAATGTAACACTGCAATTGCTCCAACCTCTTAGTCAACCTAGTTAATTCTCCTGAAAAAAAAATGAGGAAAAAAATGAAGGTCAATTTATAGGTTGGGAACCTATAAATTCCTTCAGGAGGGATGTTTGCCTTTTTCCAAAGTTGCTAGATCCTTGTTTCCCTTTCAGGATGGTCTCACACAGTGGACATGTAAAAGACTCAACAGGATAGGTCTGAGTATAGATTTTCTGCTTTTTGCTAAGAAAAATATTTCCAGTAACAACATTTTCTAATGTGAAATATGATGCAGGCTAGTGCCATCAGGAGAAATCCTGAGGACTGCAGAAAGTAATCTTTTTAAGATTACAATACGGGCTTTCTTGATACTTATGCAGTGTGCCTAAAGTTTCTCCTCTCCTTTCTAGGAGTCTAATTTTCTTCAGAGTAAGTAATCTAAACATGCCATAGTGTGAAGATTAGATTGTGTGTTCAGTATACAGACATACATTACCATTTTTCCTTACCAGTACCTCCCACTATTGCTCGACCTGTAGAGGTATTTCATTTGCTGAATTCAACCCATCAACTGTAACTAATACGTCCTAATCCCATTATATGCATCACAGTTCACTAACAACCATGTAGGAGCCACCAAGCCTTTTTCTCTTTGATCATCCCCGATTTGCACAGTGGCCAGGGGCAAGAACCACCGTGTCTGCTGAGAATATAGGTGGTGAGACAACCTGCAAGGCACAACACCTAAGTGCTACATAATTCATATAAACGACAATTGTTTAAAAGGTATCTCAGCTTCCACTTCACAAAGTTCATTGCTGTAGCAAATGCTTTTACATCAGTTCTTTCCCTCTATTTCTCTATTTCCATTTGTACTGCTAGGCTTTCTCTGATTTCATGGTGGCATTATTGTTGAATACAGAGCTGTGACTGTGACTCAATAATTGTAACTGTCTGGACTTCTTCTTTGCCATTATTTTAGCTATTGACTTTTTCCTTAAGAGTCATATATTGCTATGAGATCAGCACAGGAAGAGCTCATGGGAAAGAGGGGTAGAGTTTCTATCCTATGGAAAATTCAGGCATTTGAAGAACTCCTACAATTACAAACTGGATCAAAATACTACATTTTGAAAAATTTACCATTAACCAAAGATTCTGAAATATTTTTTTTTAGTTATCTGGGAAGGATGTACTGAAGCACTCTCCTTACACAACCAAAATGTTTCCTTTTAAGTCTATTTCAACCTCTATCAAGCTCTTCTCTTTTTCCAGTTACATATAAGCCAGAATGATAAAAATTGAAGCATTCAGGTAATTTTCCTTTAAAACATTTCAATACTGCAGAACATTGTTTCATCCACAGTTTTGGTTGTAAAGTTCTATAGAGAGTTTCTAAGCCATACATTTATATATTTCTTTAAGAAATCTGCAATCAACTATCGTACAATACCAGTTTTTAGGCAGCATATATGAGTATTTCAAGATCATCCTTGGATTAATGTATTTTTGGTTTGCCAACAGAATCTTTCAAAGGAGCAATGGGACGCTGTGCAGACAGACTGCAGTTGCAGATTTGGAGCTATCAGACAATATCGAATGTCTCCTGCTCAAATGCTGAGAGCTATGAGGCTCTATTGACTTCACCACAGAAACGGACCGCAATGAATGAGTTTCAGGAAAGGATTAAAAAAAGGAGGACATTATTTCCTTATCACTAAGCAGTTCACAAAATTTAAGCCTTCTGTTCAGGTTTAAAATATATCTGTTTTCCGGGCTGAGCCATTAGACAACGCATGGACTAAAATAGATGTTAAAATATATTAGTGTTCAAACTGTTGCTAATTCTCTTATCTAGGAGGAAAATATTGTGTATAATCAGTTTTAATTTTCATATATTTATGACAAAGCACAAGACTGCATGGTTTGGATGACAAACATAGCACAAAACTTACCCTTTTTTTCTCTCTCCCCTTATGGAAATTGCTATTTTGACTGCAATCATTACGGGAATAACAGAAGCTGGTTTTTTTTTGGCAGCAGGTTTTAAAAACATGACCTTAACAGTCCTTTCATGTTGTTGCACAAAATAACGATTCAATGAATTAATTTAGTCCTCTCGTGCAAATTAACTGTTTCCAAATTATACACCTGCATAAATCACTTCACTCAGAACTGAAATATGGCCAGACTTGCCCAGCTCAAGGTGGCAGCTACAGAAACAAATGGTATAACTTTGTAGCTTGAGTAATCCTGGACAGGACACTAAGGAAAAGCATTTCTTTTGCAGTCGTTTCCATGGTATCTTTAACACCCACATATAGCAAGTAGGACATTGGTTGTTAAAGTCTCATCCAAATAAATCCTACAAAGTAAATTGCACGGAACCCAATTTATCTACCTCGAAATGAAGTTTGCTGGGATTTGAACCTGTGGCTTCAAGGAAAAAACAGGCACTTCAAACCTGATGTGCAAATCATTCAGCCATTCTATCAGCCTTAAGACACAAATAGTAAATTTCAGACCATACACATGCATATATCTAAATCTGTACATAGACAGCTGTACCTACATTTGCTTGAGATTCATCATGCCCATTGATTTCTGCTAATTCCTTGGCGCTTTTTAACTGCAAAGAGTGAACAAAAAACAAAATAGAACAAAACAAGCACATTACTTGAGCATTTCACACAGTTATCTTTGATTTATTTGAAAGAGTATTTTATAAAGCTTCCAATGAGAAAAACAGATGGAGCATATAATTCTAATGAGTTTTTGCTCAAACCATTTTGAAACCAACATACTTAAGGTTTGATAGGTTGGTAAAAAAAAAGAAAAATAATAAGATTGGGTCATTATTTTTTAAATAATAAGATTAGAAAGTAGTTTCAAGGCATAAAAAGTGTACAGAATTTGCTCTCAAGAATAATAAACAATTTCATTTCCCATTGTTGTTGCTATTAATTCAAACTTTACAATGTTTGCAAATTGCTACTAGCTAAATAGTGTTTTGCTAACAATTACTTTTGAATGATATATTTTGAGCTGTTTAGGGTGCCAAAGTGCTACTGTATGTTGTTTTTCTGAGGAAGCATCTAAATAACTCCTGGCTCATCAATATGATGGAAAAGGAGGTGAGGAGAAGGACAGGTCTTTTATTTAACCAGTGGCAGGAAGAGCTGAGGAGACACTGCAAATATATGACCTGAACAAAAATTTTTTTTCCCTCCTGAATTAGCTTTTTGGGGAAAATCCAGGATTACACAAGAGGTAGTAAAGATCGCTCTCAAGAGATTTTAAGAAAGTCCTTGCTCACAGTGAAATATGCTGTTGTTCATCCTGTGACTGAGCAAACAGAGTAAAGAGGAGACACAGCAGCTCTCCTGAGCCTCTAAGCCATGGAGGTTTGTACACTTAAATGTAGCTCCCAGAACCATTTGCTCTTTAGGTAAAGCTCTGAAGAATTGTGCTTTTATTCTAACTTAATTCGGAATAGATATCTGGGGATTGGGGGGAGGGATGGGGAACAATAAACAGAAGTTTCCTCTGAATTCCTTGTTTTTTGCCAAAGAAGCTGGGCTTGATGCAACTGTTGATGCTACAGCTGTGGCTCTGACTGACAACAGTCCTAAAATCTGGGTGAAATGGAACTCTCTTATGTATCGATTAGATGTCTGTCTCAGAAGTGTTGGTGAACTACCATCCGAGGGCAGCTAAGTTACTTCCATCATATTTTTGCTATGTGGCATCAACAGCTGAAGTGAGTGTGATTCAGTTTCCAACTTGTCCAGTTTCCAATTTGACTATTAAGGTAAGCAGGCCATGGTCTGTTCATACCTTATTATTATGCAGGGCTGTAAACTGCACCAGTTCAGGAACTGCTGTTCAAGCCACTAAACCAGTCCTGATGGAGAGGGAAGGGGACAACAATTCCTGATAAAGTAGTACAAAGGATAGCTGGGGACTGCAGGTTCATCAAGTGTCCTGGTTCAATTCACCAAAGCTCATCTTTCAATACCCTTGAAAAGTCTGCAATTTATACTGACAGCAGGGCAGTGCATTTCCAATAAAGGCTACGTGTTTTCTCTCACTGAAAAAAATAACCATCCTGAGGATGGCTGGTAGGAACAACTTGAGATAACTACCTCCAGTCAAATACCAGAATTAAGTATTTCTGCATCACAGTGTGACGGAAAGAGCTGTTTCCTGATTCTACCAATTCTTCATTATAGAAATTCACCTCACATGAGCAGTCCTGTTGGGTCCAGCTGAATTACTCATCTGAATATGAATTACTCATCTGCATGC
Organism: Corapipo altera; assembly: GCF_003945725.1. Lineage (NCBI taxonomy): Eukaryota > Metazoa > Chordata > Aves > Passeriformes > Pipridae > Corapipo > Corapipo altera. Next base: position 58,723,518 of record NW_020884872.1, on the reverse strand, counting down.
CAGTGCCACATCCTGAGTGCTCAAGGAATGCTGCTCATCACTTACTTTTCGCCTTTCCTTTTCCAGATTGATAAAGTGCCATCACCCCTTGGTGGCTGCTGGCTCCTTGTCAATGCTTTGCATGTGTTTTTCTGGTGACACACCATTCTCCCATCAGCCACATGTACGTTTGACAGGAGAGTAGGCTCAGCCTCCAGCCTACATTGGTCCAGCAGGCTTACACCTCACCATGGTTTCCCACCACCATCGCCCTGGCACTGCTTCACCAGTTAACATAATGCAGAGAGGATGCTTGAGCCTTTCCATCTCTTTTATTGCATGCTACACTCTGAAAAGGATACCAGAGCTCAGGCAAGAAGGTGCTAGCATCCATGTCTGGACTAGGACCACAACAGTAAGAGGTGGAGGTGAACCAGTGGAGATAACGGTGGAAAACCTAAGGGTAGAAAGTGTGCAGCTGCATTCCCAAAGGCTAAAGAGATGAAGTATCTTTTTTTTCCAATATTGTTTTTTTTTCTAAATTAACATTTAAATTATATTATTCTCTCACATGCTAAATAGAGACATGTTGAAATAGGAAGCTCAGAAAAAATATACAATATTGGAAAAGCAAGACTTGCCTTACCCTCTAGGCTGACTTCATCGCAGGTCGATGGCAAGTGTGATGTTACCAGCAGAGAGTTTGCTGAGGCAACACACTGAGCCAGTGCCAGTAACAAAGAAGGGCCTACCTAGAAGGAGAAGGGATGAGGAGTCAGAAGTCTCTGATAAATCTAATACTACGGTGCAGTAGATCTGACTCAAACAAGTGGACGTGAATCCCTCAGACAACCAGAGCTGACGGTCATGTGCTGGATCTGATCCAGTAGACTTTTGACTACAGCAGTGCAAAATGGTGCACAAGCAAACAGGACCTCTCCCAGCAGGACATCCCAGCCTGAATGTGGCTGGGTTGGTAAATGGAACAACCATGCTTGGACACAGCTGCACCTCTCCGAGCAAACATGCCCTCAGTAAGGCAAGGTGGGACCCCTCTGCTAACTTGGGATGAAAAGGCAGTTTTTAGCAAACCTATCACAAAGCCAAGCCATACAGTCAAGGCTGGAGACCTGCACTATTTAAATAAATACCTGGCTCAGCTGAATGATTTTCAATACCCACTGTGGATAAAACACACAGATAAGCTGTGGTGCTTGTAAAGAAAAGCTGTGAGCCTTGGCAAGGGGGGGTCATTACTGCTATGGCTTCTGCTGTTCTGGAAAGTTTTCGAACTTGTTCAGGATTCTTGAAGAAGCACACTGGCTGCCTAGCAATCTTTAGAAATTCTGGTTACTTACAGTCTTGGCCTTAGGTGTGTTTCAGAGCTAATTCTCAAGACAAATGCAGATCTATCCTGCCTTTTTCCAACTACTGTTTCTCCTGTCTGCCTAGCATGAGCACACATTTGATTTGCAATTAGTAGGAGTCTGCGGAGATTCAGAAGTCTGCCCTGGTGGTCCCTGCTGGACCTCACATTGCAAGATCTTCCTATATGTTTTTGTAGCATTTAATTACTACAAAGACATAAAATAACTTCATGCAATTTCTTTTTTTTTTTTTTAAAGTACTTTATAATGCTATACCTTGAATGCCATGTGAAAATGGAAATGAGATGCAATTAACTCAAGAGACCTGGTGGATTCTGTGTTTATAAAGATTCTGTCATTACCAAATCCATTATTCCTCATTGCATTTTCTGTATTACACTCTTGCATCAGCTTTCATTTAAGTTATCTCTGTAACCATAAATGCTAAGAACATGTATATGAACATAAAAGCTTCTAGAATGTAAATTATTAGTTTGTAGAATATATTTGTCACTAGATATGTTCAAAGACAAATGTTAAATGTGAAAAAATGTTACAGCTTTTGTAACAAGCATTAAAAAAATCTGAAATAAGCATAATTTAGTTTTCCCAATATGTACATTAAATGCATACATCTGTCTGATGACATATTCAGACATACATGCTGAAAAATCTTGAACAAAAGAACCATCAGCAGTTTGAATCTCTGCCATCTAAGCAATTCAGATTCCACAGACTTTAAACTGCAAATACTTAACTAAGTCATCAAATATTTTAGCTCAAAGTTTATGCAGAAAGGATTAAAATAGAGTCTCAAAGCAAAGACTGTGGCTGTGCCACACAGGTGGGTATTTGCTATTTCAGTGCGTCCATGCCACGTGGTCTATTGAGACAAAATGTATTTGTGCACACTGTGCTTGCACACAATGCACTGTTTCTTCTCTAGATTTACAGATTTAGGACCAGACTTTCTTTTTGCTGTGTAAGTATCCATCTTACCATGCTTATAAAACAATACTATCAAATATACTTCTCAATATCATAGAACACCTTAGCGTCAAAGAAGAGGTGATAATCAGATTTACAGAGATTTGCTTGTCACTGCTTAAATAAGTGCATTAACTACTTTTTTAATGCCATTATGATAATGCCATTATTTTATATATTCATATAAAAATGAATTGCACAGGAGAGGCCAAAACCTTTTTTTTTGAATACTAAACTTAGAAGGAATAAATGTTTTGTTTCAGGTATATTTAACTCACCCAATATTTTTTTTAAAGTCAGAGTGAAAACACACATCACTGGTATCTATGTAGAATACCTAAGAGGAAATGTTATTCAAGACATGAATTTCAGTACTGGATAGTATAAAGTAAGGGTCCCTTTTCACTCTGTTTTCTCAAACTCTCTGTAAGCCTAATTAGAACAGACATACAGGTCACATAAGGTTATGTCTTACTCACAGTATAATATACGGTCAGAATCCTGTGGATTTTGGAGGTGAAGCCATGAGACTTCCACCCTTTTAGCATGCCTAAGCCAGCATTTTTCTCCTGCCAAACCACTCACCTGTTCCTGCAGGACTTTAAGCATTGCTTGAGTATGTGTTTGTTCTTCCTTTGCTTGCTCCAGTTCGGATTTTTTGTTATTTAATTCTTCCTGTATGCTCAACAATTGCTGCACAAAGAAAAGAAATTTCTGGTTAGCATCATCTGGATTCAAAGCAGTTTTAAATCCTCAGTCTGATAAATCTTCATTTCAAACAATGTTTTGCAGTCTGCTCCTACAGTTATTATTGTTGCATAATCTGCTGTGTCTAAATGGACCAGAGGTAAATTATTTTCATCTGCATCTCCTTCTGCAGCAGTGCTCCAAGAGTAATGCATCTGCTAATGTGCATTAAGCTATTTATTACATTAAAGTAGAAACTCCTGCTACATCACCCACAGAGTGACTGTCACATTCATCTGAACCAAAATTTTATTTGTAGAAGTATATGCAGTGGTTTTAATAATACTGGGGTAAACACTATGGTTCGTAAATAATTTAAAAGCACAGCCTTTTAATATAATTATCATTGGCCCACAGCCATTTTCATTCTATGCAAAGCAATATTCTGGAAAGCTTTCAGACTGACTTGCCAAGAAGACAAAAGCTTTCCTTTTTTTTTCTCTTGTGCTGTGATATTTCATTAGATCAGGAAGACTGATGCCCTACAATCAATATATCAGCCAGGAAGACTGCTTACCTGTCAAAACAAAAAGCTATGACCAAAATCTTTTTTTATGAAGAGAATTCTGGGATGCAGGAGCATATTTAAAAGCCCACATCTCCTGCTCTTGGCTAGCTTTAGGTTCTGCATAGATTTATTGCAACTGTCAAGAACAGGTCAGTAGATTTAATTAATTCTGAAGCAGTTATGTATTTTTATATTGATGTGAAGAATGTTAGACACTGCTGAAGAGCAAGAGCAGACAAACATGAGGTTAAAAAAAGAAGTTTATGATGTATTCCCTTAGTGATCAAGAAAGGAAACTGTGTTCTGCTGGGGCAACATATTGCTTGTAAGCACACGTCTTTTTAAGGACTAATTGGATGACTAATTGCTTTACTAGCATGCATTAGTGATCTAACCATGTACCTATATCTAAAGCTTAGTTACCAGCTTAGGCTGGTAATGGACTCAAACTGATGTTGCAGGTGTTCAGCATCTTTGTAAGCTACAGATAGCAAACCTAGAAAAAGCCCTTCTTCCACTGCATGGGAAGAAGGTATCAAAGGACGTGGTGTCAGTATTGTTTTCAGAGCACCTTGGAAACCGGTGACATTTCAGGGACTTGTGGAGTTATTGGTAGTGTATTTCTGTGTAAGTGAACATCAGTACAATGGATTAATTCAGCCACTGAAGTAAAAATACATGTGAGTATATGTCTGATTATATCTCATACACTCTACAGTCCAGCTGGGTTAGTTAGCTTTTTGATGGATCTTGCCACCTAGACTGCTCCCTGGGAGCCTTCAAGAGACATTCTGGTATATGTATTCACTGTACCACAGCACAAGAACATTTCAAATTTCGAGACTTTTCCATGAAATAACTGGGTCTCTTCCACTGAGGCTTATGCCCAACCAACTTTTGTGTAGGAAGCTCTACTTTGGCATTTCTTGACCAGGGTTGTGTTCATCTTGCCTGTTGGGTACTACTTCCTACATTTTCAAATGATACACTGAATTTGTGTATATTGTCATAGGTCACACAGTAATACCTATGTAGGTCCCCAGAAGGGACCATTACAGAATTACAGAATCACAGAATATGCCAAGTTGGAAGGGACCCACAAGAATCATTGAATCCAAATCCTGACCCTGCACGGGGCCATCCTCAAGAGTCACACCATGTGCCTGAGAGTATCATCCAAAAGCTTTTTAAACTCTGTCAGGCTTGGTGCTGAGACCACTTCCCTGGGGAGCCTGTTCCAGTGCCCAACCACCCTTGTGAAGAACATTTTTCTAATATCCAACCTAAACCTCCCTTGACACAACTTCAGGCCATTCCCTCGGGTCCTGTCACTGGTCGCAGCAGAAAAGAGATCAGTGCCTGCCCCTCCTCTTCCACACAGGAGGAAGTAATAGACTCCAATGAGGTCTCCCCTCAGTCTCCTCTTCTCCAGGCTGAACGCACCAAGTGACCTCAGGCACTTCTCACATGGCTTCCCCTCAAGCCCCTTCACCATCTTCATTGCCCTCCTTTGGACACCCTCTAATAGCTTAATATCATTCTTATATTTTGGTGCCCAAAACTGCACACAATATTCCAGGTTAGACAGCCCCAGTGCAGAGCAGAGTGGGATAATCCCCTTCCTTGACCGGCTGGTGATGCTTTGCATGATGCCTCCCAGGACACGGTTGGCCCTCCTGGTTGCCAGGGCTCTGGTGACTCATATTCAACTTGCCATCGACCAGGACCTCCAGGTCTATTTCCTGCTTTTCAGCATCTCATTCCCCGGTCTGTACGAACATCTGGGATTGATCCATTCCAAGTGCAGAATCCGGCACTTTTCCTTGTTGAACTTCATGTGGTTGGTGATTGCCCAGCCCTCTAATTTGTCGAGATCTCTCTGCAGGTCCTCCCTGCTGCCAAGGTAGTCACCAGCTCCTCCCAGTTTTGTACTGTCTGCAAACTTGCTTAGTAACCCCCTTTAGTTACCCTATGTAAACTCATGTTACAACAGACCATTAAGTTTTACCTAGGATAGATCCAGCTGATGTCTGCAATTTAGAAAGAATGGATTCCAGGACTCAGAAGAGAAGCAGAGAACACAAGATACTAGAAATATGGCATAAACCCTTTCAAGGGTCACCAGCCAAAACACCTGAGGTCTGAGAAGCAGATGTGTCACCTAGAAGCAGGTGGTGAAATGTCCTCTCCTTTGCAGCTGCAACCTGTTTCACCTTACATACCTGAACATGGCAAAGGGTTGTTATTAGAAAGGAGCCTTTTCCCCCATTTTGGAGTCTTCTCTGAGCAGTTATGTCTCCCTAGTGTGGCCAGACTACCTTTAACCTGCTTCAGAGATTTTACTTCAGCTTCTGGGAGAAACCCTAGAGGCTGTCATTCTGAACAACATAAATTCCCATCTGGAAGATCCCAAGTGAGTTTTCAGTCTATCGTGACCCTGAATAGCCTTTTCAATACTGAATGTCTGTTACAAAGGGGAAACCAAGTTCGACTTATACGTTGAAGTTGTTACACAACTGAACTGCTATTTCCTTCCCCATCCTACCCATCCCCTCCCCAAGGTTCTTCCATGGTCACATCTGACATATTGCAGATCAGTTCACAAACTTCTACTGTTTTATTTTTGCATCTCCCACTGTGATCTCTCACGGTAATTTAGTCTAATTATATACCTCTTCCTTTGATCTTGACTTTTCCTGTTTTGTGTTTAATATATTTTTCCAAAACTGTCTGAGCATGGAAGGAATTGGTGTGGAAGACACTGAGAGCATGAGAGAGAGAGATGTGATGTCTGCATCTTTGTTCTCGGCTCTGGACCAGCGAGGAACAGGAATCCCAGGAAAATATCCAACATGCTCAGTTTCCCTTGAGTAAGAGGTGTGCATTCTCATTGTAGTATGAGCTATAAAGTGCTTGATATGAGATAAAAATCTTCCTGCAGTCTTAGTGGTTAAACTGTCAACTACTGAAGGCTTACTGTGTGTACAAAGGCTCATACTTTCAAAGGGTCCTATTTTCACAGGGGTGGAAAGCAGAATATCTTTAACTAAGGCACCATATTCCCAGTCATACAAAAGGTTTTTCATTCACAGAAGTGGTACCTTCCCATCCAAACTTCAAAGATGATAAAATTATTTAAAATTTGTAGCCAACCCTTGGGGGTTTAACTTTCTATTTCTCTCCCTCATACTTATCTCTAAAAGCTGCAGAACCTGCTAATTTTGCATGGATTAGGTTTGGGTATTTCTTTTTCCTGAGTGGTTGATGCTGCCACCAAGAAGTTGTAACATGGAGCTATATGTGCCAAACAGCATATTTTTCTCTTTTAGTGTTATTTTGGAAAATGAAGAAATATATTCAAATGGAAAAAAATATCAGCCTAAGACAAATGAACAGCCTGAAAAATTTCAGCACAAATACCTGATGTTTGGTAAAGTTAGAAGCTAATGGGAAGAGGATCTTACACTAGCAGGAATGCAACAAGTTTCATAACAGGGACTGCTGTCATGCCTGCTTATAAACAGATAGCCTCTCCATAAAGATTATAATGAATGATGTCAAGATGATGGTATTCAGAACTACTTTGTTTTTCACATATATTTGTGCTTATTAAAAATTGATCCTATAGGTATTTCTTCTGCCCTTCAGTTTGCTTGCAAGTATATACCACAATCAATCAAAATAAATAAATTATTCTTGGTTTTAATGTTTTGCTGTCTGATACTGTTCCACCTGCTTTGCCACCTCACCTAGCCTTTCTGCCAGAGTTTCCCCCTGTGCCCAATTAGCCACACAGCTACGGCCACCACAGCTATACAAGTGCCCCTTTTTTCCATCTTGTCTCATGTCTCTGGCCATTTCCTTTAAGCCCTGATATCTCCAGCTTTGTGACATGCCCATGGCATTAAGATAGCAGTTCCCCAGTGTCATCAGGCAAAGGAATAATTTCATGGTTACACAGCCAGGAAATACCTGGCTCATTTTTCTGGTGTCTTCCATGTCCTTAGTGTGCAGTTCTTTGGGTCTCTGAGAGTGCCCTGCAAGTTGTGCAAGAGTCTTTTCCTTGAGCCAAAATCCAAGTGTCAGGAATCAGAAAACCATGTCACAGCATCATTACAGCTCCAATGATCCTGGAGAGAGACACATGCAGAGCCTAGAGCTTCACCAGTACCAGTATGGAAGCTCAACTGGTCTACATGCAACCAAAAGCATTTGTTATCATGGCTGCCAGGTTGACCTTGAGATGAAGCTGTGTAGTACGACCAGATCATACTGGTAGACATCACTAATATCCTCTAAGTGGTATTTCCAGAGAGGAGATGGAAAAGCAGAAAAGAATTAATCTCCTGGTTGTCTATCCATATCAATCAATGCATTTTAGATCCCCCCAAAAATGCAAGACATTGTTTCCAATGGCAACTCTGAAACTGCTCTGTGTAGAAATGGTAAATATCACTCTCCTGTGTTAAGCTTCCTTCATTCATGAGGACCAAATCATCCATGTACATAATAAGTGGTTAGCTAATTTCATTTGCGGGGGAGAAGAGGGGGTGCGTTTTATTTTGTTGGGGTTTTTTTCACACACTCCCACCTCTGGCTGAATCTCTGCCAGAGACAGTTCAGTACCACCCATATTGCACAGATCTCAAAAGAGTAGACAGAAAATTACCATCTTAAACCAATCTTCACAGCTTCTGAAACATTAAATATAGATGACATTATTGAAGCCAGCTGAATTACTCAGGATGTGTACAATGCAGTACCAGCGTGGCCAAGAATGCTAACAACTGAACAACACACACTGCCTTAGAATATACGAGAAGCCCTAAAGGGAAAGTAATAGCTTGCTGTTGTGTACCACTGTGCAGCCATGAAATACTCCTTCTCTTTCCTCTCCTCCTCCCTGTCCACAGTTCTTCATTGCTCTTCAAAAGGCAGTGTACATTTGAATATAAATTATGGATATATCTAGAAGTGTGGTCACACCCCAAGCCTAGTAGGAAAGACAAGGATCTCAGAAGGAATGCATGATTTCCAGCATGAAACCATCAACTTTGCACACAAACAAAAACGAGGCAGATCAGAAGCCACAACAGGGCCTGAGGCTGTACTTAGGATACTGTAAGGCTGACAGAATAATGGAAAAAGAAAATCATCATTCGCCACAAGTTCAGCAGTTATATTGCTGAATGGTCCAGCCCCTGCTACTTTGTTTATGATTTTCTCTACAGCTGCTTGAAATGAAGCATGAAAGGGTTACAAAGACCTTAAAGAATGGGCGGTAAAAAAGAGCAGACAAAAGAACACCTCTGAGGTGTGAGCGCTGACTTCGATCACAGGTTGTGCAGGCAGTTTCAGCAAACACATCCTGTTCAGCCATGGGAATGAGGCAAAGGCTCTCCCATTTATGGAGTAGTTACAGAGTGTCCAGAAATGATCTGCAGCAAACTCTTCTGAAATTAGTGTATCAGTCAAAAAGGAATGGTCTTACACAGTCCAAATAAATCAACTTAGTTGAATGATTGTCTTAGACACCCAGTGAACTCGGGCAAATTGAGTTCATATCCACATAATTCATGGAGCAGCATACTCATATTACTCTCCACTTACCACCTATAGTAAAGATATTCCTATACAGAAAAAATGGGAACATCTGATTCACTAGGTGCCTAAAAGAAAGGTGAAACTTACATGTCTCATATAGGCAGGTGGTATCCCAATCAAGGCTACTTTTTTCAGTCCCAATGAAATCAAGGCACTCGTATAAAACAGTAACCCTGGAAAGCAGTTCTCATGTGTGCAAAAGTGAAGCCCTTTCCCCTAAACTACACTATGATCAGAGATCACAGGCATTGAACTGCCTGCAGAGTTCACCTAAAAATTAAAAGACTCACTTATGATAGCAGTTTCTGAGGGTTTATTATATTTTTTGCTATTTCCTTAAGTAAAACCTTGCTCTGTCTTTTTTAACTTTATTTTATACAAAGAAAAGAAGTTAGAGTTGGAAGAGGACAAAAATCAGCAAGGAAAATAAATGCTTCAAAATTGTTAGAAGCTGTTCACAAATATGAAGGAGAAGGATGGTAAATATTTTTTTTTTCAGCATCTTTCTTAGCTAGAAGGAAAAGAAATAATGAATTAAAATGAAATCAACTAATTGCAAAATAAAAATACAAATCCCTCTCCTAGTACTCCCGTGGACTGTCTAGAAGAGTGTTTTCTCTTTTTGTAAGACAGACAAGATTTCATATCGCAAATGGCCAGCACATGGCAGGCTTGAATAACGAGAAAGTGACTTCCCAGCTGAGCAAATATGCATTAGTAACAAGATGCTGATGAGGCCTGACAAATCACCAAGGAAACAGGAGAATGTGAAAGACAAGTCAAAGAAGCTTTAGAAATGAGCCCTCAAGGAAGTTAGCCATGTTGCAGCAAGGAATTATTAAAATAAAGGGTATGATTGTGGATTTTTTTTTAAAGGGATTAAAAAGAAACACAATGTAATAGTGCAATGTTTCTCATCCCTCCCACCTCTCAGGGATTGGCTGTGTCCCTGGTCATGTGGATGGCATTATTTGGATGGATCATGGGGTTTGCAGTGACAAAAGAGGGCTGGTGAAGAGCTGCATGTAGATCAACAGCCTAGCTCCTGTTTGATGGGCATTCACCTGCAAAGTGAGTCTTCCTGGCTCTCCGGCCAGAGGCAAAGATCATGCTGAACATGTTAGCTCCAAAGTTGAACTGCCTTGGAGGGGGCCAGGCAGTGGACACACATCTGATGGGTGAGTGTGTATGGTAGCACTAAAGATGAACTCTGTCCAGCTGCTTCTTAGGGAGATGTTTGCCATGCTTCCCTTCCATGCTATTAGATTGACTGCAGAGGTCCTACAGATTTACAGTACTCAGAGTAGTTGCAGGCAGGCCTGTATCATAATACGCCAAATGAGAAAACAGACAGATGGACATAGAGACACAGAGACTACCTAAAGGGAGGTTACAGAGAAGGTGGAGTCAGTCTTGTCCTGAATGGGGATTGAGGACAAATAGAAACATTCGTATTACATATAAGGAAAATATTCCAAAGTGAGGGTGGCCAACCATTTGAACAAGGGCTCAGAGAAGCTATGGACTCTCCATCCTTCGGGGTACAGAGACCATAGCTAGACAAGGTCCTGAGAAAAACTGAGACAACTCCAGAGATGCTCTTGTTTTGAGCAGAGGTGTACACAACCTCTAGATGTACCCTCTGACTTCAGTTTTTCTAGTTCTAGACCTAACAGATATCAGAAAATTAGCTCTCAGTTTCTTTTGTTTCTGTGAGGCATAGCAGTTCAGGAACACCAGCGTTAAGGGGCGGACAGCAGACGAAAGGAGAACATGTACGGTGAAATGAATGGCTTAAGAGATACTCTACAGCTTTCCTCTGTCAAGTAATTTTCTAGTATATCTCTTACTCCTCAAAAAAAAAAAAAAAACAACACCAAGCTTTCTTCAGTCATCTATGAACTTCTGCAGCAAATCAGAAAAAGACCCAAGTCCTTAGGAACCTTACAGAATCAATCCCTCCTCTCAGAATTTAAATTCTCTCAATTTACTAATACACGCTTAGGGCTAGCATCAGGGATCCCTCTATGGGATCTGTCTTTCAAAGCAAATTACGCAAGGTCTTTAATTTTGATTGTGGCCTGTGGAGGGGAGAAGTCTGACCAAAGCCCACTGTACCTCATCAATAAAGCTCCCTCCTACCTTTGCTAAATGAAATGATTGGAATATTACACAGCCCTTGACTTTACCGGCAATAGGTAAGTGGATAGGTGGGCTTACAGTTTTCTCTGATCCCGATCAACGAAAGCAAGCTGATCCCAGATGAGTATCATGTTCCCTCTGCCCTCATACCTGTTCTACAAGGCACCTCACATGATGCACAGTCAAAAGAAGACATGACCACCCATTCATCTTCATCTTTTCCAACCTTTCACCAGTACTGTCCATTGTGGATACCTCCTCACCAGTTAATGATACCTGGGCTGTATAATCCCATGTCTTCTTTTATGGAACTGCAAATAAGCATGATACAGCATGCCCTTTTCTCAACAAACAAAATTGGATCTTTGAAATTTTGATTTTCTAGTCAAGAAAAATATTTTATTTGTTTTGAAGGAGAATAAAAAATTAATTAGAAAAATGACATTATAGAAGAGAATCAATTTACTCAGTGTAATTTCTAATGAGACACAATTCCTAAAATGGAAACAGAGTTCCTAGTACTGATAGCATCAAACACATTTGGAAACTCTAATCAGCAAGCCAATTCTAGTATTTAGGATCTTTTAAAAAATTCATGTAAGATCACTGGACTGTAAAACTTATGAGATTTTTCCTTCACCACCACTAGACTATATAAGCTTTTTAATGGAGATATTAGTTGATTTCTTTCATATTTTAAGTAAAGTGTGTGCACCCAATTATTTTTCTATGAAGGGTTTATTCTTGCTGCCAATCGCAGTTTAGCTTTATCAGCACTACAGGAAGAAAGATGCTGCCCTCCTCCATTTTTCCATTAGGACAGCTGTCAGGAATAAGGTGCTTAAAGTATCTCTGGACCTTTATTTACACTTCTCTAATATTATTGAAGTGGTGGTCACAGATGTGGGATATCAAATACTACTTTCGATAAAGAAAGGTTGTTAAACGGAGAAGAGAACCCATTTGGCATGTCTGAGATCAGGTAAATAAATAGCACTTAATTGCCAGCTGCTCTTGTTTTTTTTTAATATAATCAGAAAGAGTAACTGTTTTCTGGAAGTTTAAACATGGACAGTACTGTACAGAGCCCTGAAAAGCATTAGACCACAGTGATAACACTTAAGGGAGCATTTCTCTCTCTCCTGAGATGACATATTTCTTAAACAGCTTTCAAGTATCGGCCACTGGGTGACAGAAGAGACAGGCCTGGAAGCGAACATCTGGACATTGGGCCCAGTCCCTCACACTTAACTTGTATCCATTCCCTATAAGGTTATTGGTATTGCCATTACTACTCCAGAGTCACTTTTACAAGATAAAAGAACAATCTAACTGGAATTCATACTGCAAGAGTAGTAATTTAAAACATTTCCACTAATTCTGGCCCATTTTTTCAGCAGGTAAAACACAAATGTAAGGGATAATTTTTTTTGTCTCTTATATTTGCTCTTATTTAATATTGCATTTGGAGAAGAATCAGTTTATAGTTGTGTGTAAGTACATTGGGTGGATTATATCCTGAACAGGTGTTTGGAGAGCAAGACACAGATGGAATCAAAAAAAGACTACAAATCTCCTCTGCACTTAGGTTATATTAGTAAATATAGCCATAACATGCTCAATCTATTCAACAACGATGTTAATTTCAGCACTAAACTGCTACTAGGACCTCTATATTTAAAGGTTGTTGTAATGGTCATGGCACTCACACAGCACCAGATTCAGCAACTTTCAGCCAACAGCATTTGTGTCTGTGACTTCTGCTACTTCAGGAAGTTTGTATATGACAGAAAGGAATGGCAGTGACTGCTAACAACATGTGTGAAGGATCTGAGAGCTGCAGATCTCAATGCCAGCTGAGGCTTATTGGAACTTAATAGCTAGTATATTGGTTAAAAGATTGATGAGGAGAAAAGTCCTCATGATGCCCTACCCTACTATCTCTTGCAACCTCCTGCACAGAAATGTGCATTTTGTCTCTGCTCCCACTGAAAGAGTGTGGACCATGGGAATAGTAAGTTCTTCTATTAAATGTATGAGAAAAAGCTAGGAAAAAAGGGGAAGAAAGACCTGAGCAATGCCATCTTTTCCTGTAGAAAAAAACTTCTGCTAACTCTATGAGGACATCTGAAAATGGACTGGCTCTGCTCCAGTGGCTGGGAATGGTAGAAATCCAATTCATTTCAAAGGCACCACGCTGAGGCACCACTAGCTACCTCTGGCTTTTCTACTCAGAACAGTTACTGTATTTTAGGGGTACATGATTTTGCTTCGTAACATGATAGATCACTCTTGTGCCATCTCACTTAGACAAAAGAGTCCTAATCCATCTCCCAGTGATGGCACGGTGGAAACTGTGTGCACGTCACAGTCCTCATCATCAAATTTGTACCATGACCATCCTCCTTTGAGGGAGCAGTGAGTGTAAGGAGGGTGCTACAATGCACTCCAGCAGCTTTTCTCACCCTCCCAACCACAACAGTGAGGTGTACCACAGACCAAACTGTCCTACCCTGGATGAACACTGAAAGCCTGAAATTAGGTTTAGGTTGAATATTAAGAAAAATTTCTCCACTGAAAGAGAAGCATTGGAACACGCTGCCCAGGGAAGTGATGGAGTCACCATCTCTGGAGATATTTAAAAGAAGTGTAGACGTGGTGCTTAGGGTGGACTGGGAAGTATTGGGTTAATTGTTGGACTTGATGATCTTAAAGGTTCTTTCCAACCTAAATGACTCTGTGGTTTTATGATTGCTAGTCATCTGGCATTTATCAAAGCCTTTTAAATAAGTTATATAAGTCTCAAGTGCATGTGCTATTTATTTTACATGCTAAATGCTTAGTAAACTGCAAAAGCTAGTCCTCGGTAGGTAGGAAATGTCAGGAGCCATGTGGCCTTTGCAGAAAGACCTTGAGTTGCATACAGAACAGCAAGGATAGGAAGGTATTGAATAGGTGATGATTAACTGTGTACTCTCTGCCTGCGGCACTGAATAGGGAAGGGTCTCTGAGGTATACAAAGCAAAAGGCGCAGGCAGTGGTTCTGGCAGTTCCCAGCTTCCAAGTGTTCAGGTTCACAATCTGCATTGAGATTCAAGTGAAACTGGAATTGTTTGGGGAGAAAAAAGAAGACAAGACAAAAGTGGATTTTCAACATGCTTCATCAGAGTGATACCCATGTGGGTCAATCAGCAGGTCCAGAATATGCTCAGTCTCCTGCTGAGATATGCCGAGCTAACCAAGCCAATGGCACCTGTAGCAGCGCATCAGCCTTTTTGTCAGCCCTATCCCCCACGACTGTTCCATTGGCTCTTTGCTTCCACCTCGAGCACTAATTTTAAGAGAGGCACTGCTGTGTGTTCCCTGCTTGTGCAATAACCCCATGGCTAGGCTTTAATGCATCACCGCCAACGAAGGGGAGCTTATGCTGTCACTGTGTGTTAGGAGTATGATCCCAAGCTCAGCCAATGAATCAGGCCCCTAAGGTAATGGGGGCAAAGTGGTGCCTCTTAAATATCCCCAGTACACCCCAGCATGTGCAATAGCAGAGCCGTAGGCACTTGTGTACATTTCCTGAAGTTTGCATAGATGGAAGTATGATTTAAATGGGGATTTCTGGATGACACCCTTGCCTGCAGGAGCTTAAATTCAGCCCGTCGTGCTCAGGAAGTTATGAGAGGAAAGAATGTTATCATATATTTCCATAATGCAATGAATACCACGCAGAACTAACAGTCTATTGGCAGAAGTACCAGTTTAGGAATCAGTACAGCTATCCAAGCACAATCCCTTACCTTGGCTAGTTAAGCCTGACAAAAAAGGTAGAGCTAACTTGTTAAATTAGAGAGCCATGCTACAGCGTGCTCTGTAGATTTAGGACTACCTTGAGGCTTAAAACATTGCACTGATGGCTGTGCTATGGAAGTGGTTCATGAACAACCCTGGATGACCACTAAAACCCTAAAATATACTTGGACATATGCTAATGAGTGTCATCGTCTATGTGGCAAACCAACATTTTTCAAAGGTTTGCTAACATTATCAATTTCAGACAGATTTTATAAAGGATCTGGAAACCAGATCATTAATTCAATAGAGACTCACTGTCGAATTCTGATCCCCTGTTTGAAAGCATAAAGGTGGCAAGTGCATTTCCTCAAGAATCATATTTGATGGACAATATACAATAAAATTATATTTTTCTTGCTTTTTTCTTGGAATGGCTGAAAGATTTTGTTGGGAATTTTTTTTGAAAGAATTCTGCTTGCTATTCCACATGGAATGCACTAAACTCACTGGTTACAATTTGGAGAAATTATATATCCACTGAAAATTGAGCCTTATAATTGCAAGAATTAAGCAACACTATGGGATGATATTTTCTGTGTTATCTATAGTCATGTATCTGGTAAAACATTTCAGACAGAGACAAGACTAAAAAAAATTCTTACAGCTGTGCTGTCAAGTGTTGTAAAAATAGTTACAACTAAAACATCCTTTCTTGTGTTTCCTTTCTCTAATACAGACTTTGTCAGAGAATACCAAACACTGCTGGAAAAAGAGCCATTCAAGAAGTGATTCTCTTGGTATGTGTGTTCTCATATAGAAATAAATTGAAGGCAATACCACCTATGCAGCAATGACAAGTTAATTCAATTTCCATCTCAAAATCAGGTAAAGTGTATCTCATTTGTTACCATGGATACAAGACATTATTTCCATTTGTTTGAGATCTCACAGAGTGTACGAAATTAAACAGTGACACAGTTTTATGGATGAAGTTGACTAAAACCCCCATAAGTTCAATGTCATTAGTCCAAAGGATTTTCTTTTTTTAGACACAGTAAATAAGGAGGTTGCTGCTACGGCCCATAAGGTATACTTCATCAGTGAACATCTGTGTGATTTTGCTGATGCTACTTTGGATCAGTGGGAGTGATGGAAAAGAAAATAAACATTCATTTCATCAGTCCTGCAAATGTAGGAAAGAATCCTGAAAAACATCCAGATGGTAGAAGTACATTAAAAATATGTTGGTGTTGTGTTATTTGCTACTGTTTGGCATCAAATATATTTACAAAAAAAGTCTTGATTCTGAAAATACATTCACTTTTTCTCAGATAATCTGCTTTTCAGCCTGCAGCTCTAATCACTTTTCTCTAGTTTTCAGAGTTAGAAGAAGTGTAAGAAAAAGTGGGGGAAAATGAAGAGAAAAGGAGAAATATATTTTTTAATTCTGACATATATGAAGGGTTTAGGAATTCAATGGCATTCAGTTTACCTTGTCTGAAATTAATTTTAATATATACAAAAGGATAAAAGGGAATACAGGTCTTCTTGTTAAATTATTTACATTCAAGTCCCAGATATATATTTAATATTTCATAGTGAGACTGATTTCCATAGATGCTGAGCACCTGCTATACTGATGGATTTTAGCTAAGGTTGTCATCTCTCAACATTTACAAAACCAAGCTGAGATAAAACTGAGTCTACCTAAATCAAAGGTTTATTTCTAAATATTCATGCATGAACTGCATGAAAAGCACAAAGGTTACGAGATGTCATGACTATGGCTAATTATTGAAATCCAAAACCATCATCCAGGTGCTTAACTGACTGATAATTTCCCACCAAATATTCTGAACTCCACCTTCCGTGCTTCTGTGTTGCTGCTCTCCTCAGCGTATTGTCAGACTGGATTATGTGCAGTGTCTTCTCCAGCTCCTTGGGCCATCTCTAATTATATCCCATTGGGAGTAAGTAGGTCTGACCCTGAGATGGCAAACTAGAAAAATTGAGAACCTCACAGCAGAACTGTCACGAACATAGAAACTCTCAGAGGAATAGAGACTACAGTGTCCATGGCTAGCTGAACAGAGTCGCTGTTATTGATTTGCATTCTTAACATTTGCTTGAGGTTCAATAGAAATCTATTTATATTTTACAGACTTGATTGGTCTTCATCCAAGACCCCAGGTAGGAAACTATAATAATGCAAAATGGGTGCTAGGTCTCTAGCATTTTTATTTATTAGTATTTTATGCCCACTTTTCACTAATTTTAATAGAGAATTAGCACCAGGATGAAATATCGCACGATTTTTATATATGCTATGTTAAATTTAATAAAACCAGTGATATTTAAGTATCCATTGATATAAGGATAAGACTACAAACAGACCTCAAACTTATCTATAGTATACAGAAACCTCAAGTATTTCTGACTTAATTCTGAAGTTTGGGAAAGATTTTATTCCTGAATTATCAATTATTTATTTTCTATGTTTTAAATATTTTGTTCAGAATTATTCCACTATACAATAAATCACCCTAATTTTGTAAAACTCTGCAGGCTTAAAAGGGCTTATGTTCATAGAAATGTATGTGTAGGGTTGTCTTGTGCTCTGCTGTTTGGTGTTAGCTGGGATTTGCAGACTTGCTGGATTCAATGGGTACCATGATAGCCATGCAATTCCTAACCCAATTGGCAGCTCATATGCCAATGAATATCTCCCGGGTTTTGTCATACAAAAGCAGCTTAGTACAGTTGAGTAGTGGGTACAGCTTGTCCCCTTCTGGAATCTAATAACGGGGGGTGACAAGGAATGCATGAGCAGCTTCAGGGGACAGATGAAGGAAGTAAAATTAACTTCTGCAATGCCATCTAGAGAAGCTCCATTCTAGATGGGAGCACAATCCAGGGTTTCGGTGAGCCACTGACCTTGCATTTTGCCATGTACCATCCGAACAAGTGCCTGGGAAGGGAAGATGCCGTACACAAGCATGTTGAATGAGGGTTGCTCATGTGTTAGTGGATGTCAAAGCAGTGGGAGCAGTCTGGATATACTTGCCAAGACTTGCCCAGCACAACGTCAGGAGCACACTAACAAATAGGGGATAACACTTATGATAAACTGACACCTCTTGCCCCTGCAGGGACATACTACAGTTTCTCATTGGTGTCAGAGAAAAAGCTTTGCTGCTGCACTAAGCCATTTAAAAAACTGGCTGAATGAAAAAGTTATGTCCATGGGTCAGCATAAATGTAAGAGCTCAGGAGATAGCACTGATGCTGCTAACCATTTGCAAGTCAGCAGCAGAGTAGTCTGGACAAGCTGGAGGCATCTCAGTCATCCTCAAACAAGAGCAGAAAGAAAGATGCAGATGAATGCAAATGAAGGCGTCACAGACTGTTGACTATGATACACTGGACAAAATTTTTAACTTTTGTGCAAAACTAGGGCCAATTGGATTAAGTGAGGAGAGCAATAGAGTAATTTTCTCCTAACTAGCAAATGCATAAGTAAGTTTCTTCAATGATCAATGGGTTTACAGTTTATGAATTTCCAAAATGACTATCCCTAAATATATCCCCATCTAACGTCCCTAAAATTTTAGTCTTGAGTACAGCACAGCCCCATGGTACCACTTTCCTAAATTAGAAGACCTGTTCTTCTCTTCCTTAGCAATACCTGCTGCATGCCTTGCATTGTCTGCTGTAGGAACTGCAGCTGCTGGTCCTTTGTAAGGCTTTCTTCTGTTCGAAAGAGCTGTCCCTTCTCCTGTTTCAGGAGCTCCACTTCATTCCTATAAGCATCCAGCTGCCATCGAAGACTATCGTTCTCTTCCTTTAGCGCATATGCTTGGGCAGCTAGAGCTAAGAGAAAATGAAAACGTGAAGAAATCAGTAAAACGGATTGTTTCCTTACAAATAATATAGAGGACATTGTCTGGGGAGATGACAATACAGCTGAAAGCCAGTGAGACGTTTTACAGCTGAGACAAGACCCAGCAGAGCTGAAAATGATTAGGTTCTGGCAAAGACTGTTGCTGGGAAGTTATTTTTTGAGATGGAAGAAGTCATAAAGTGACCCCGGATAATTCAAATGCTACTTGCAATCTGCCTGCTAAATTTAGGTTTATATTTTAGGAAGGAACTGGCATGTGGTTCAAGGGCAAGGTACCAACCAACTTTACAACATTTTCCCAGTGATGTTATAGGAATTGATACAGCCATTTAGTATTTATACTAGCATAGTGGCCAGATGTTCCAATCAGGCCTGTGCTAAGGAATTTTCCAAATGTAAAATTGGTGGATTTAGACCCATGAGAGAGGAAGCATAGATATTTCTCTCCAGCCTTGTGATGAACTACTTCGTAGCAACAGTTATAAGGAACCCTTTAGACAGGAAAATGATGTAATAGAGTAAAATTATATAAAATGCAAATGCTGAAAAAACGTGTTGGCACTACAAGAACATTACTACATTAAAGGCATTGAAAGACACTTAAGTCATTTCCTTAGGAAGCTCCATTTGGCCCCTTTTCAATTTAGAATGGCATTTTTATTATCATAACTGATAGCAGGTGTTTGTGAAGAAATCGATTAGTATGCAGGGATGGAAATTACATTTGCCAAATGACTTGCACAGCCTGCAATATAAGCTAAAATTTGTGTAGCAAAAAGCAGAAGGCTATAAAGCATGTAGTAGGAACATTATTTAAATAAATTATCTGAACATAAATACATATAGGGAAGGGTGGCATTCATTAATTAGGGATGTGGTTATCATCCCACAGAAGAACCCACTCCTGGTAGTATTTATACTTGGCAGTAGCAGTGGTCATTTGGCATAGCAAACTGCCATACTGTACTATTTTCCTTCTTGGAACCTGGTAACACAACAACATTACAGAGCAGCTGTAATTAAAAAACAACAATCTACTATAGCCAATTCTATCAACATTCAGTAAGTGAAGCACAGAACTGATTTACATTCCTGATTAAATGATTTCAGACTTGGTATTACAGAATTCTTTCTTGCCCACCTACAACAGCAATATGATTAAACTCCAAATTATAGGAAATTGCATATTAATTCCATTTAGGCACCTCTTGACTAGACCTGCTACAGATAAGAGTCCCTTGTTCCCCATGATAACATGATTCAGCACATTTGTGAAATTATACCAGCATTTAAATAGAATGTCACAATATTTCAATAGCAATAAAAATGTTTTATCTTTGGTAGGACAAATCTACCTTGATCTCAGATCATTTTTACTAGTTTTAAAATAGTACAAGTGCATTATTCAAAATAAAGTACAGTTAGCTACTAGTTAAATATAGACATAGATTGGTTACTGCACTTAATTTGGATTTTTTACAGAATCTCTCTGGAAGATTTAGCAACAGTAACAGTATTGCTACATCAAACTAAATTGTTCTAAAAGGCATGCAATCATCCTTCCATGACAAAATTTACCCTTAAGAAATTGCAATGATGAGTCCAATGGGCAAATAAGAGAATGAGAATTTTTTTTATTTTTTTATCTTTATAAGAGCAAATAAGCTATAATAAAAGAAAGGAGGAAAAAAAACGAAACAAAACAAGAAAAAGGAGGCCAAGCAAATAGAAACCTCAGTCTAACAAAAAGTCAAGTAAAAATTAAATAGTTTGGGTTGGAATGGACCTCTAACGATGATCTCGTACAATTCACCTGCTATGGACACCTTTCACCAGATCAAGTTGTTTGAAGTCCCATTCAACCTGACCTTGAACACTTTCAGGGATGGGTCACCCCTAACTTCTCTGGGCAACCTGTGCCAGTGTCTCACCCTCATCCTAAAATATCCTAAAACATTTCTTCCTTATGTCCAATCTAAACCTGTCCTCTTTCAGTTTATAAGTGTTTCCCCTTGTTCTGTCACTTCAGGACAAAGTCTCTCTGTCATTTGTATTCTCTTCTACCAATTTGACTATCACAAAATTTAAACCTTTTTTTTTTTTTATGTAATACTAAGTTGTATCTAGAAACTGCCTACCTTTCTGCTCTCAGAACAGGAATAGAGACCATCATGCATGTACTCAAGTTTTTACAGCA
>NW_020884872.1:57273821-57485132 GCF_003945725.1 Corapipo altera | reverse complement strand
CGCCGAGGGACCGCCGCCGCCGCCACCGCCTCCGCGCGCCCTTCCCGGCGGCCCTCGCGCCGCCAGCGCCGCCGCCGCCGCCACCGCCGAGGGTGATGACGATGTGATGACGATGGTGATGGCGGTGACGGTGACGCCGATGACGATGGCGGCGGCGGGAAGGGCGGAAGCCGCTGTGCCGCCATCTTTGGGAGGGCGGGGGAGGCACCTGGCTCCGCCTCAGGGGGAGGCAACGGAAATGGTGAAGGGTCTGGAGGCTGAGTGCTGTGGAGAGCCGCTGAGGGGGCTGGGAGTATTTAAGCTGGGAGAAAAGGAGTCTTAGCGGGACTTATCACTCTTTACAGCTGCCTGAAAGGAGGTTGTAGCCAGGTGGGGGTCCCTCTCTTCTCCCAGACGACAGGACAAGAGGACATGGGTTTAAACTGCATCGTGGAGGTTTAGGTTGGACATTAGGAGGAATTTCTCCACAGAAAGGGCGATTAGACATTTTAATGAACTGTAATGAACCTCAGGGAGGTGGTGGAGTCACCATCCCTGTAGGTGTTTAAGAACAGACGGATGTGGCACTTTGTGCCACGGTCTAGTTGACACGGTGGTGTTGTTCAGTCATAGGTTGGACTGGATGATCTCAGATCTTTTCCAACCTAATCGATTTTGTAATTCTGTGATTTTCAATTAAAGCAGGTTGCTCAGAGCCCCATCCAACCTGGATTTCAGTGTTTCCAGGGATGGGACATCCACCACCTCTGTGGGCAACTTGTACCAGTGCTGCACTGCTTGCATTGTAAAAAACTTCTTCCTTAACCTCAACCTGCCCTGTTTCAGTTTAAAACCACTGCCCCTTGTCCTGTCACCTTATAACATCTATAAGGGCCTTATAACATCTTATAAAGCCTAAAGGCTCGTGTTTTGCCACACAAACCCTTGGCTGCAGGATAAATGAACTTGGCTAATGGTAGTGGTGGTGCCTGTGGGCAGCTGCCCCTTGGTGGTTTGGCCACCTGTGTGTCCTTGCCTTTATCAAAACGTGCAGCAAGTTCTCATGTGAACATCCTTTTTATTTGACAGTAGAAATGATGAGTAGGGTTGTTTTCCTGGAAGGAAATCCTTTAGTAGCTCAAGTGACCGAAATGGAGGAACCTCTTCTATGAATGGAGTCTGCCCAGTAGTTGGTCAGAGACCCATTCGAGGCTACATCAGCTGGACCTCCCACTGCCTGGTAGTACATCTGTGCTATTTTCTCTTATAGAGTGCTCTCTCTATATATGTGGTGCACTGAGCTACCATTGCAGGTATAGGTATATAGGTATGGTTGAAAACGACTGATGTATCCTAAAATGTAGGAGGTGCAGTCATTCTTTTTTTTTTCTGCCTATGTGGAAATAATAAAGCAGCAAGCTTTTTTATTACTTTTATAACTAAGTGCAGTAATGCTAGAATAAATTATATTCAGCATCACAAATTTTGGAGAACATGTTTAGCTATCTCTTTCACAGCAGAAAGTGCTTCTAAGCAAGTTGGCTTAATTTCTTGAGAAGGAAGCAGAAATCCATAAGTTCCCGTGTCTCGTAGCTCAAAGGTAAAAGAATATTTAATGCCAAGATCATAAGCCCAGTCGTCGGACCCTCCAGGAGCTAAATCTATGTCAGGAAGGGAAAATAGATAAAATACCTGAAGCCAGAACTTCAGTCTTCTGTTCAAAAGCTGTCTTCTGTTGCCAGCAAGGACAAGCTGTAATGCCTGTCATTGCTGGAAAGTCGTACTTACAGATCGTCTGTGCCCCAGGACCAGGTCTATAAGTTTCTTTTGTTGTCCTCCTTATAGCTTTAGCTGCTTTCTTTGCCAGACTGTCCTGAAATTAAAGAAAACATTATTAGCTTTAAGGCCTTGTGATAATAGTTAGTATGTATTGAGTTAGAATTTATTTACACTGTGCTCTGGATCTTGCATTAGTCAAATACTCTTATAAAAAGTTCTAGAAAACCCACATAATGTGGTAAAAATTTTCAGCATATGCCCATGCTGCAGATTGCCTTTCTGCTGTAGACAGATGAAATAATATAGACAGCAGTAAACTGTTGTCAAACCACTTGTTCTTATTTGTCTCATATTTTTTCTTTTCTGCCACAGTATTTAAGTCACTGACGATTTACATGGTATTGACAAAATTGAGAGAACTCTACCCTTAAGCCATAAAGAAAACTTAAATGCCCAGAATTAGGGGACCTCTTTCTACTTTACAGGGAAAGAGTCACAAATGCATTATTACTGTTTACTCACAATTTCACTTCTTAAATTGTGATATATAAAACAGTTTATTTCAGGAAATTAGTTGATAACCAAGACATCACAGAATATATATGTTATTAGGAGTTAGTTTGTTCTATATTTACATTACTGCGGGTTTTTTTGTGTC
Organism: Corapipo altera; assembly: GCF_003945725.1. Taxonomy (NCBI): domain Eukaryota; kingdom Metazoa; phylum Chordata; class Aves; order Passeriformes; family Pipridae; genus Corapipo; species Corapipo altera. The sequence continues at coordinate 57,482,716 of NW_020884872.1, read as the reverse complement.
TTGTGAACACACCGGCCCTAGTTACCAGTGGAAATGCTATGTTGGACTGTATGGGATTTTGAAGTGGGATGCTTCCAAAGAGTTAACTGTGTACTTTTTACAGTCCTCTTATATATACAACATTTCTTTTTAAAAAATAATTTTTTTTTAAATATTATTTTAAAAAATAAAATATGTTAAGTGACATGGTAGATGCGGACGTTGAAAAGCAGTCAAAATGACAGCAGTGTGTGCAAATGTCAATCCTCTATAAACTCTCCTGCTGTCTGTCCTTATGTCATACATGAAATTACCTGTCAGTGTATGAAATGACCTGTCCACCTCAGACATGCACTGGCTTCCCAGATGGCAAATCCCAAAGCTGTCACCTGCTTTCTAATTGCCTTCCCATGATTTCTGCTCCTTTCTTACTTTGAGGCAGAAGCCCTTGCTGCAAATAGCAGAATTCATTGCCTCCACACTTGGAGCTTAGGAAACACTGAAAGTGGGCTAGGAAGTACAGGAGAGGGAATCCCATGCTCTGGAGATTTTGACATCTTTACATAAGAAGAATAGAACTAAGCTGTCCACCTACTCCTATGGCTTGATTACTCTGTGTTAGCACATCCCAGTTTAGCCTGGATATTTTTTCCACATGCAGACAAACCCAGAGTTTTACTATCAGTGGGAAAAAACAGCAGCTACTTTTTCTGCTTTGAATGCAGTCTGTTTTCAGGGAGAGTTTTTACTCTATGATTTGGTGGCTCAAGGATGTAAAATTCTACATAAGCAGAGTATGTTTTCCATCCTACCACTAAGACTATCTTAAGAAGTATCCCTAGCAAAAACCATAACAAAAGTAGCAAGGGTCCACCAGAACAACTCATTGCTTAGGTATGTGAAGGGTGTTTTTCAGAGTTACACACCCAAGTAATTTCAGAATTTGTGCAAACCGTGCAACATGATGAGGAATTTGCACATATATGTCTTTTCAAGGTGTCCAAAACAACGTGACTCTGCTCTTTTAACAGCAGCTTCAACATATCAGGTGTTGTTGACATGTTATCAATCTGGAATAAATATTTTCATTTTTCCATAGTCTTCAGAAGCAGATTGCTGACTTACACACTACTAGACTAGCCGAGACTAATTTGTTAAGAGCATCAAGAAAAATCTCATTTTCTAATTCTTGATCCTCAGAAAACTGTGACTTCCTCACTACAAGGCTAACCAAGCAGGGTAAGTAGTTCTGAAATAATGTGAAACTTCAGGAGCTGGGAAGACTTACCAGCTCGTCATGGTCTTTGCTTCTGTTCGTAGTGTAAGAATATGGAAACAATACCAACTGGGAGTAAGAGTGCATGGTTATGTAGGCTTTAATGGTGTTTTTGTGGTCTCTGACAAAGCGAGCCACTGCTTTCACTTCAGGCTCAGACTCTGGGTAGGGTCCACAGTATGTCTCCTGACATTCATAGGGAGATGCTCCTTGACCTGTAACAAAAAAAATGCACACTTTTACTCCTTTACTTCTTTCCTTCTTCATTTCTGTTCATCTAATAAAAGAGCAGTGTATGATGCAAATACACAAGACATCATGGATTCTGCCATGCTGTGGAAAGAACTTGCATGCTTGTAGAAATCTGTGCAAGCCTACTAGGATTTCTCATCTATTATGCTCTTGGAAACAATTGGAGTAGGTAGAAAAAAAATTGTTCAAAGACTGGATAAAAAGTCTAAGAAGAGAGGAAGAATATGCTTAATTTAAAATCATCACGATTGTGAGATCACATCTTAAAATTTAGGAGAACTACAGGAAAAGGGCGGTTCTAAGTGATTATTTAATCTTGGGGGAAAGCGAGCTCTCAATGGGGAGCTGAAGAAACACAAATCAAAATTTTTAAGAAAACGCTGGAACAAGTTATCAAGAAGACAACTAGGATTCACCACTTCTGCTATCTTCTGAATAAGACCAAATAACTTACTGGAAGCAGTCAGGATCTTTAGAGTTTAGTGAAAAAATGCATGTTTTCCTGTAATAGCCTTGGACAGTATAGCAATGGACTAAAATGACTGAAAACCATATAGAACGTTAATGTCAGCTCTGAGTGAAGCCAGATCTGATCTATAAGGTAACATTTTAAGATAGCTATTCTACAGACTATTATAAACTTGTTAAGTACTGAAGTGCCTGGAGTAAATAAATGTGATATAGCCTTCACAAGAAACACTAAGACCCAAAAAATCTTGGTCTGCTAGGCATTGTGGAAGGATGACTGAGGTGATCAGTTTGTACACCATGGTGGAGCACCTACTCAACTGGATAGTGCAACAGGCCTTGGGTGACATGGCAAGGGCCACCTCTTCCCTCTTTCCTCCTTCCCACCAGCAGCCTCCACCAATGTGTCATGGTGTGATGCAAGGGGTGGGATACAGGAGCCTGGATCTCTGTTGTGCTGGGAAGAGGCTATTCCCTGGTGTGTCATCTGGGGAGAAAAAAATCCAGAGTCCCAATAAAAAGTATCTAAAGCTGGGAAAGTTTTCACTGGTTCATAACACATACTTAGCTACGTTTGTCTTTATATTAACTTTGTGAAATGGTAAATGAAAACGTTTTCAAAATAAAGAATTTTAAAGGCTAAAAGTGAAGCAGGGATACAATAGGAAGAAAATTATGTCCTACCACACCAGTGCGCATCAAAATTCCGGTTCATGTCAGTACCAATGCACTTGCTGTTACCATGCTTTGAGCGGCTTTTTCTCCAGAGGCGATTCTAATGAAAGAGACACACAAGCTATGTTCAGGAAAAAAGCTGGAAAAATCAATGCACCATCTCCCTGGTTAGTTAACTGTGACTTCCCACTTGTGCCCCACAGTCATGTGCCAATGAAGGCCAAGGAAGATTCTAAAAGCACAATCTGTTTGCCAGCAAGGCTGGATGATAAAAGGAAATGTTTGGGTAGGATAAGAAGTGGTCATATCTGGTCTGATTTCAATGTAATTTGGACTGTGGAAGGAGGGGAGAAGACATACAGTTTGGCCAGGTATGTGAGTTTAAGAGTTCACATAGGCATTGCTGCCAACACATGGAAAGTTGGAAATTTGGTGTGCAGCTGTTGAGGTGGTGGTGCATAGTTATACAAGTGTGAGCCAAGCTCTGTTGAAGATTAAATGAGTGAGAGTGGAGAAGGGGATTTATTTTTTTTTTTTATAACTTGAATGAAGGATTTAAAAAACCAAAGAACCATCTCAACAGCTTGGGATTTCCATCCAACAAATAAAACCCTGGACAAAAGGTACCTGTTGTACCTTCATTTATCTCAAACAAAAAGTACTCAGAGAAGAGAGCTGCCTTGCAGGAGTAAGGAGTGAGTTATTGGCTGTGCTGTAGGTGATGCAGGACACTCTCCAGCTTGTGCTAGATTGTGCTGGTATTTATAACCTGCTCCTGAAGGCTGACACAGGTGTTTCCTGACATCTGGAAGTATTAAAATACCAGGATGAGATTCTGTCATTTCTGAATGCATTTCTAGCAGATTGGAAAACATGAAGGTACTGTGGATAAAATGCCACATAGATGCAGTATTTGTTGTGATTTAAATAGGGCAAAGATACAGAAATTCCAAGCACAGGTTTAGAGTTTGGGGTATGCAGTTCCAGGACAAAAATGATGTTCTAAGCATGCACAGTACAACCTGTCAAAAAAGGTCTACATACAGAGGGATGGCTCCATGTGTACTCATAGCCATCCACATTTATCACAGGCATGACGTAGAAATCAAAGTGCTCCAGAAGCATTGTCATGGTTCGGTCTCTCTCACGCACATGGATTGCCTGTAAAGCACAGGGGAAACTTATTAAAAGCATTCATAATAGTGTTTTTCTTGCCTTCCTAGAAAGGCACCTGGTGACCTGTGTAAAATAATTGTGCAATTATCAGACAAGTCTATCTCCTGATAAGGCACATCACATCACGGAAATTGCTGAATAGCAAAGCAGCTCTTTGCTTAGAACTGCCATGGAGACAGTAGGAATTGAATTGATACAGTCAATCAGATACACTCCAGTCCTTTAGTGTTAATAGGTGGTCATGAGATAGAATTGAAACCTATTAATAGGAAGTTTTGATCTTTTGCTGCTTCTATAAATGATAGGAACCCTCCCTTCCACCCAGAATACCACAAAAGTAGCACAAAATATAGCAAGCATTTCGAGTGGCTTCTGTATATAACATTATTTCTCTGGTTGCATCGTGAGTTTAGTGCAATCATATGACAAGAGCCAGTAAGATCTACTTTGCTAATTTTGTCTCACAGCTTATTTTGAAGGCTTTAGTGATACCTAACCTGGTTGTTGGTCCATGATGCAGGAATAAATTTTAACCTAGATAAGTGGGATTGTTACTATTAGAATAGACTAAGTCCTTAGTCATATATTTTCTTCTTTTTTTCTTTACGCCTTACTTAAACCACCTTCTTTCATTTTAAATCCTTCTCGGTTTTCCTCAGGCAATGGTTTTCTTTTGTCTAAATGAGAAATGTCAGTCTTTCTACAATCTCAATGACAAAATTAAATGATAAAGAGTGGACCCATTATAAACAATGCCTAGGATTTGCTAGAGAGAGATGGTGGTTTTAATGTATGTGTGCAGATCTGTATTGATGTCAGATTTTAAAATGTTACTTCATGGAGTGATATGGAAATAAAATTTTAATTTAAAACATGTAAATTAGATCAAAGGTATGGAGAACCTAAATGTTCAGCTTGTTACTTCTGAAAATTGCTGCAAGGATGTGTCACTGGCAAAGTGACAGCACAGATGGTAATTATTTGGAGCAGCATGAAAAGGGCAAATGGATTTCTCTCAAATGGAACCTTGAAGGCTGGAATTATCAGTGTGTCACAAGGTACATTCAGCTGTATCTGTCCCTAACTCCTGTAATATCCTTTCAAATGTTACAGTTATTGAGGCTTTATAGTTGTGACTGATGACAGGAATAAATACTTCTTCTCCATTATTATTATTATTATTATTATTAACATTAACATTGTTTAGTTCCATCACAAACAAACCATAATTCATGTTCAAGGATTCATCTATGGTTTTTTTTCTGACTACAGTACTGGCGATTGTGAAGTCTCAGTCTCATCTAGCTTATTTTTATTGTGAGCTTTGCTTTTGTAAAAAAGTAACAATAAGTAATATCTCAGAATATTAACTGAGCAAGATGGACAACCTTGTCTGGGGCAGAAAGGCCTTATGAACATTTAGTCCGTAACAGGAATTGGACCTACAGCTCAGCATAAAAAGTAGAGGAGAGATACCTTAGGTTCAACAAGACTAAGGCAATGTATGTTAAAATCCAGGTGAAAATTGTAGGTATTGTATCTTTTGGTGTAGCTTTGTTCACTATCCTGAGCAGTATAGATATCAAAAATATAAAGGTAGATGTGACTATTGGTCTGCAGCTGCACATCGAGACTGGTCGATGTAAGCCTGTTCTACAGGCTCATCCCATCAGTGATTTTTTGGTTCCCATGAACTCTGTGCATGGCTGGTGTTGTTGATCACGTTCTGGAGGTCTGAAATGAGGGTATCTCTAGCAGGGCTAGAAGGTGGCTTGTGTGGCTTTATTCTCTGCATAAGGCAGATCCAGAAAAAAGCAGGAGCGCAAATAAAAAACGCAGAGGCAGGAGGAGCGGTAGCAGCAGGTGATGCATCACAGCAAGTGATAAGCAGAGATTGCTGGTGTGCATGCTGGTGTTCAGCTATGCCATGCCTGGAGCAGGCAAGTGTGGGGTACCTATTGCTCTAGAAGGGCATCTAGGGAGAGAGCCAAGAGTTGTAGGACAGCTTGAGCTCACCCTGGATGTCTTCTGATCCACTCCAGGCGGTACCAGATGCAGTAATATGGACATGAACCACTGTGTGCTGCATGACCCATAGCCAAGACCATTCTTGAATCCACGTGGCAGTGAAGACTTAGCCCTAGCAGATTATCAAAATGTGCTTTTGCTGGCATGGCATCTCCTTCCCTGACCATTCTTGATTATAAACGTCTCTGTTGAATTTTCTGCACACTTTTTTTTCATACTTGAAAGTACATTTGAGCTCATTTGCATTTAATCCCTGTGACTTTGTGTCTCTCTCTCTCACACACCCCCCCTCCTATCTACTGACACGAACGCACATGCGCACACACACTCACCGTTATGTATGCAGCTTAGACACAAATCTCATGTGTTGGTGTTGTGGAAGTAAATGGATTAAGGTTTTATGGAGCTTAGAGCACAATTGGACAAAGGTAAATGGCATCAGGATTTTTTGCTTTGCTTTGACAACAGTAATCAGATGTGATTATCTACTCACATGGCCTATGAACCACAGGCAAAAAGCAGGAGAAATCCATTCTCTAGCATGGATACCACAGTCAATCCATATGGCACTTTTGGATTTTTCCTGGCTTTTAGAAATCTGACAAAAGAGAAATTGCATTATAATGTCACCATTGTAAAGGGTCCCACAGAAAAGTGGAAGTGAAAGGGTAAATAAGATGGAAGAAGAAGCATCTGTCTTGTAGGGAGAGCTCAGACTGATCCTGGGCCAGGATGCAGCCACCAGTTATGTTCTCATACAGACAGCCGCATTCAGTCTACTTGCAAGGTCCTAACACAGACACCAAGATTGCAGCAAGACCTGAGGTCAAGAGAGTCTGTCATCAGCTATGCAGAGCAGCAAACTAGATTGGCTTCGTAGTCAACAGAGGAGGGTATCCGCTGTGCCAGTATTTCATGCCTTTGGATGATGGCCAAATGTGACCCAACAAGGAACCTGATGTCATCAAATGCATTTGCAGCAGTAATGCACCTTACTAGAACAACTCAGGAAACTTCTAAAAACCACAAAAAATATGCATTTAAGTAAAGATTTAAGGAAGTGTTCTGGCCAAGCCCCATCACTTGCTTATATTATTACTTGGCAAGTTTTTGCAATAAGTCACAGCTGTACCTTCAGGACATAAAGCGGTCTCTTTTCATATGATGATCCAATATATATTTTCTGTAGGAGATCAGAGTGGACTTTGACTACTTCTTCCATCCAACGGTATATCTGCAAGGGTGAAGTTAGTATATAGATACTCTGTTGTTTTCCTTCATCTCTGAAAGTGACTTAAATTCATTCTACCTTTCAAAATCCTGCCTCTTTACATGATGGGAAAGAAAAACTAATAATTCAGCCCACTTACTACTTGCCTGACTGTAATTTCTCTTAAAACAAACAGTAAGATACAATCACAACACAGTCCAAGTATAGGCCTGAAATTCCTCTTTAGTTTATTTGGTTAAATTATTATTCATTTCATGTTTCAAATATTTACATGTTTGGTTTTTGACTTCGTTTTTCTTCTGTATTGACTGCCTTTGAATGGCAGTTTGAGACAATACATGTATGAGAGATTTTGTCTGGTGCTTATTTCTTTCTTTATGAAAGCATTGCAAGAAATAAAACTCTAAATTGTTGAGAAATACGATGATGATTATTACCTGTTGATGTTTTCTTTCCCTTTATCTCTATTCTCAGTCATGAGACAAATTTCACCCTTTGAATCTACAGATGTTTACAACAAAAATGTCTTACTTCTTTCATTGAATGGTAGTTTTCATAATAAGAAGAAGATCTGCGTGGGTTGACTGTGTCATTGACAGTCTGTTTTTCAATAAATCCTTGAACATCTCCTATCAAGACTCTGAATAACAAAGGAAAAGCACAACCTCCTGTTAAATAAATGACAAACAACTTTACAGAAACATTCATGACAACAAATAAAAAACACATACTTGTGTTGGATGGCCAGTTGCCTTAACTGGGCTTTTGTGCTATTTATGTTGGATGCTCTGACATAGAAATGGACTTCTCTGTCCTTCTTAATGTTTTCAGCCACAACAGGTTGCCAGAGAATGACCTACAAATTTTCCAAACACATTTCATTTTTTTAACTGAGGAAAGAAAAAATATTCTTACTAACATTTAATAAGTATTTTGAAAATAATAAAAGCATATGTTTTCAATTTAAGAGACCCCTTGTAACAAGCAGTTTAATGTTACCTATGATGTGTTATAGCATTCTGCTACTGCTGGAAATGAAATGCGTGTATTTAAGAAATGTTTATAATGACTTCTGCACATAAATTCATAAATCAAGAACAAAGACAGGAACATAACCTTTGCTGAGATAGTATTTCTAGTATAATAGATATATTTAGCTGGTTATTATGTTACATGTTTTCAAGTCTACTGAGAGTTATTTTCCCTGAGGGTATTTGGAGAATTAATGAAGATCAGACCAGTCTTTGTAGTTATTGTATTCTCTGATGACTTTGATCAGGGAGGAAATAAATGCCAGAAGGGGTTTGAATATAAGTCAAGTTGAAGCAGCAATACAGAGATTAGACATGGGAGGAAAATAAGAAAATGAGATTCTTCTTGGTAAAATTAAATATTTTACAATAATAAAATCTGAAGCCAACATATTCGATAAAAGACTGAAACTTTAGAACTAATAATACAAAAAGATCTAAGGGTGACAGCAGAAAATTAGGCATAAAATTAGAGTGTGAAAAAAATCAGCATAACTCTTGGATCCATTTTTATGGCATCATACAGAATGGAGTCACCAGACAATAGGGTTTATTTTGTTTCCTTCCCGATGCAGTTGCACCAGGAATATTGTATCCAACTTAGGGCACTATGTTTCCAGGCATGTATCAGCTGTCAGCTGTTGACCTCATTTCTCAGACAGAACGTGTCTGCAAAATCATACAGAAAACTCATCTCCATGCATTTGATCAAGACTTTGGAGCAATAAATGGTAAAACATTTGGCCCCTGGATGTGTTACTGCAAGGTGCTATACAAATGGTTGAGTTAGTCTCAGTGTAGCCATCTGAAACATTATTGGCAGAGTAGTGGCAGCATCACATGGATCATCATTGTTTGGAAAACCCATCCAAGAAGCAAGCTGGATGTTGCTGTCCCTGTTGCCCTGGATAGCCTGCTGTGTGCACTGATGTGCACCAGTTCAGGTGTAGTTTCTCTTTGGCATAGACATTCTTTGAATTGAGAGTAAGGAAAACTAAGCAACTCTGGATTAACACAGCTGCGGTGGCAGAGGAGCAATGAATGGGGGTAAATGGGAAACTTTGGTAATGCATATGATTATTGTTCTCTTTACCCATCATCAGCAATGGTCAATTCTGCCCCATGGGCAGCTACAAAAGGCTCCTGTAGATGCTCCTGTGTCTAGGTCTTCTGATGAATGCTGCATGTGATGTGTGTGCTGTAAGAACAAAGCGTTTCTTTTGACTTATGTTTTTACTTCCCAACTTTTGCAGGAGTAGCACCTATAATTAGCCTGATAATTCCTCCTGTAAGATGCTAATTTTCTGTTGCTTCTTTTTTGCTAAATTGTAGACATTACAGTTTGTTGGGAGGTATTGTTTGTGTCTTCCCTTTCCCTTACCCTTTCCCTTTCCTATTCCCCCCTTTCTGTTTTCCTCTATAACTTGCCCAATTTATAGCCGGGAAAAAAAAAATTGCCCAATTTATAACCCATGAAAAATGTTTGTTTTGTATATTCACATAAGTGACTTAGTAGGAACCACTACATGCCCTCTCTGCACTGACTGTGGTGCGGTTGTTCTTCCTGACTTCCTGGGGCTCCTGTGAACAAGAAAGTGAAGAATTACAGTAGTAAGGAAAAGTTGGAGGAGGGGAGATTTATATTTGTGCAGCAAAAGATATGGATGTATGAGTTGACTTCTGGAGATGGAAAAGGGCAAGGAAGGCTATCAAAGGTTTTTAAGAACTTAAGGGAAGGATTAGAAGATGGTAGTAGGGGCAACAGAAGACTAGTGGGATTTTGGGATGGACATAGAATAAATAGGAGCCAAGAAAGACAAAGTAAGGCGGGGCATAGACACCACTGAAAGCTCTCAGTCATCTGAAACACATCCTCAATCATTCTGAAGGAATGGTTACACCTTCGTTGCAGAGTGTTGGCTTCAAACTGGTGGAAGGGTGTGATTGGGCAAATGAAGAGATGTCTCAATTTAATTAAATACTCTTTTATCTAATGAAAGACAGAAGTAAGAATAATAAAAAGTATTGTTTAAGATATTTTTATATTCTAAATGCTACTTGAAGAAAAATACCACAAAAATCCAGTCCTAATCTTCAAAGGTCTGCAAGACACATGGGTCAAAGGTGCTGAGGTTGCCTAGCAGATGTATTTCTATTTACTGTGTGCTGGTGCTTGGCCAATTTGGCAGTGTCTTAATATACAAAATCAATTGCAGAAATATGATCTGTGATGTGATTCATTACTGTAACATTTTGGAGGGGTCTCCTCATGTAAATCAGGAGGTAGTGGAGCAATGAAAACCAAGCATTTATTGAGTTGCTGTACTAGAACAAATGCATGAAAGTGGGCTAAATCTTTCTTTTGGAGGAGAAGCAGTATTAGGGCACTTCAGGGAAAAGTTTGGCCTAGAGACCGGAGAGACAGAAGAGTCTGTTTACCTCAGTGGTGTTCAGTAAATTCTGAAGGTCTTCAACTTGTTCATCTGTTTGTGGGAGAGCCCACAAAACTTCATCCCTGAAAAATAAGGGTATTTAGTAAAGCACAGGTATTTGGAAAAACTCCAGTTTATGCAAATGTAGAGAAGCAGGCTTGGCCTTTCTCATCTTCCTTGGCTTGGCTGCCATGAACTCAAAGACGATTCAAGAGTGAAGATGCTGGGCCCTCTTCCAGCATCTGCTTCTGCAAATCAGTAAAATCCATGACAGAGGTGGTACAGGGCTGTGGTAGCCAATATCTACTGCTGGATGCTGAGATTGCTACTAAAAGCTGGCACCAGTGTAACAGCCACAAGCCCCAGCCCCATAGTGCGGCAGCACTGGTGGACTTTGTTTTGTAGATGTGCATTCCTACTCTGGTCAAGTTTTTTCTGATCTCCCCATTTGTGTATCTCTGCCAAGTAACATTTCAGCTGGTCTGTACCACTGTCCTCCCCATCTTTGCCTGATAACTTATATTCCATTTCTACTTGAAAACCGTGGTCCGAATGTGCTGTACATGACATGGTGCTTCCCAGCTACTCCATGCTTGATCCCACTGTTGGTGACAAAAATGGAATTCACTCTCTGGAAAGAAAAAATACCACTCTGCATTGTAAATTGGGCCTTGATCTTCAGTGCTCTGCAAACCATGTAGTTCAAAATTGCACTGGATAGATCATTAAAATAATTAATGTATGTAGAAGAGACTCCATGAAATGTCAGACCCCTATTTCCATTTCCATTGCTGGGGTGGCTCTCAGCCCTCTAGTTGTGTGGAACTGGTGGCACTGCATAAACCAGGCACCATAGAAGTCCCTGACAGCCCTGTCTGCAAAAACTGTCCTGAAAAGAAAACAGGAGGAGGTCTCAAAACTAGTGTTTTCAAGCAGCAGAACATGATTGTCACAGCTCATTGTTGTGACTGATTTCAAGCAGAAACCTGACAGCATCTGGCAACCAGGTGATTCATCTTTGCTTTTAGCCAGGCTCCAAGCAATCACTGTTGTTCCTCATGCAGAACCAACAATATGCCAACCCTATTTTCGCCTCCATCATCATTTGACAGAGCATCAAGAAGCAATCAGGGATAGGCAAGGTTGGCAGTTTGCCTATTTCTTTAGGTAAGTCCACTCTGAAGTCTGTGTTTGAGGCTACTTTAAAAGTGAATTTGTCTTCTCAGAACTGGGGAAGTCTTTTCCCAGGGAGACCAGAAAAGGCCTGCTGGATCTGGTTTCATCCTATGATTCCCACAGCCTGAGAGTACCAAAATGAGAAAGCTGGTATGTGCTTGTACTCCACTGTTTGTTGCACAAATATTTCAGCTGGTACAATTCCTCTATAGCTCTCATAATAGGCCCTGAATACACTGAACAAGATGATCAGTGTTCTGTCCTTGCACTTGTAGTCATCTTTAATATGGGGAATATTAACAGCCAAAATTGTAGTTGTTGGGTTTCTCAGTTCTTCTGCTTTGATTTGGCATTATACCCTTTCATCTGTATTCTGCCCCACTCTTGTTAACGCTCAGACAAAAGCTTTAATTACTGTCTTTATACTGATCTCAGAAACAACCCTCCACCCTCAGCTTCCTTGCCCTGCCTGCTGCACCTGTACAGCTGGACATGGTCATCTTAAACACACCTCTTTTCCTTCACTTTTTGTTCTCATGCCCTGCTTCCCTGGCTGCTCTTTAAGTTTGTCCTTAAAAGGATCCCTCTCATTCTTCTCCAACTTCCTGCCAGGGTTCCACTGGGCTCTGGCACTATTCCCCATTTCTTTCTCTTCTCCTTTTTACCTCTGGGAAAATAGAAGTCCCACTGCCATCCCCGCACTACAATGCTCAGGTCTTACCCTGTAACTATGACAAAGTGAGTGGGATGCATTACAGTTCAGTTTAGATGGATTTGATATCTTCACCTGAGCTAGGCACTGTCTTAATAAAGGAACAGGCATTTTGGAGTCAGGTTAACCTGAGCTAATCTATGTGTGTGTGCAAACATGGAATGAACTGTCACCTAAATACATGTATTTTTCTCTTCTAACTGTACAGTGAGGTGAAGTGGACTTGTTCCCATGCAGAGCTATGTAGAAATCCCATACAGTCATATGAATCCCACCCAGGGGCCACCATCCCACACATAGGTATAAATCTGTACCAGCTTTCTTGCAGAATCTCAGGCTCTTCATCCCTCGTCTCCATTGTGTTTCTGGTCGCTAGAAAGGCTGTCAACATCACATTACACAGGCCCACAAAAACAAGGCATCGGCATGGATGTGTCTCTCTGTCCTCATAACATGGCTTCGTTTAAACCTTGCATATTCTTTCTGACTAACATCTCCAGAAGAGAGGCCTCCCTAATTGTCTTCAGCTGAATGTCTTACCCTGGCTCTAATGGGCAGTGTCAGTAGAGGAGTGCTGCCAGCATCTTCTCCTGTTCTCCTGGACCATGTAAGATGTTCATCTGCATGGAGCACAGATCTCTTTTCGTGGGCTCTCTACTCCCACCTTGCTGACTCTCAGCCTCTAGCCTTGTCCCTTTTCCTACACGTGAGGTAGGTGCCTTTCCAGTGTTATTAACTTCTCCACAAGTCTCACAATGTTGAGTATTTGTTATAGAAGTCCAAATGCAGTAATCACACTATAACCTTGCAAGGGAAGCTTTAATACATTCCTGGGAAATCCTCCAACACTAGCATTCAAATAAAAGTCAGAATGCATCACCTTTTAAATCTCATTGTTTTAGCCATTTTCATAACTGGGGCTGGGAGGGTTAGACTCATGCTTTCCAATGGGAAATGTCATATTCTTCTGTAAAGGTTAGATAGTGTTTTATTTAAACATTAAATAAATGAACCTTCAAGTAGCATAGAACAATACTGTTACAGTGAATTCACCTAAAATCATATTTAAGTGTCCCCCTACTGTAATCCTCACACCTCCATAGCAATCCACAAGAAAATATGATTGCAACATAGGGGTGAAAGGTCTTCTTTTTAAGGCACAAACTTACTGGTGTTCACCAGTCACAGGTGGTGCAGAGTCACAGAAGGGCTGTGAGACGTAATTCACTAGCTTTTGTGTAGGTATTTCAGTCCTGGGAGCAGGTTATATTTAATCATAGGTTGTTCAACTTTGCTTAATATCACCACATGAAGAACTTATACTTTTAGTTTTGCCTATTAAAACATGTTGTACGTGCAGAAAATAAAAGCATTTTGCCTGTCTTCATCTCTGACATATGTGCTCATGTTTTAAGAAAGCATTTGGTTTCAGGGCATTTCTGAAGTTTACCAATAGGTAAGGATAAAGTGTTTCTGAAACATTGTACAAATACCAAATGGTTATGCAAAAATGATTTATGCTTGGAAAAACAATCATAAAAGCTGCTTTGAAAAGAAAACAGATTGTTAGCACTTTCTGAAATGGTTTCCCTTTCTACTTCGAGAAGTAATCCATTTAAAATCTTGTTTTAAGGCAAACGAAGCAAATTATTTTTTCCCATTAAGTTTCAGAATTCCCTTTACTGGCATTCAAAAGCACTTAATGAACAGAAATGATTTGCACTGAGACCAAAAAGAATAATTTTAATATGATTAAAAACACAGGATTTATGGATTCAAAGAAGACTTAAAATAATTCCATTTCCTCCATCATCTATATGTTAAATTGAACTACAGATCCAATTACAAGGGCCATAAATAAATGTCAGCCTTTGCCAAATGTTTTCTTATGCAACTTGGAATTATTTTTCCTCAATACTTTCCCTGTCCCTCTCACCACACACTAAAAGCTCGGCACAATCAGCAGATATTTACCTTGGAAGAGTGAAGACATGCTTCTCTTGAATCCAGATAAATAGGCTAAAAAAGAGCAGGTAAAACTTCATCTTCGTGGTATCCACAATTAAATGCAATTGGAAAGCAAAGGGTTCAGGACCCACATTATTGATTTTAAAAACGTTATTTAAAGAGTAGTTAAAATTTAATGCTGCTTCTCACCTCAACTCCAAGCTCCTGGTGCCTAAGTCAATATGGCAGGGCTCCCTAAGGAGGTCCTGCTTGTATTGATGTCATTCAAGTAAGAGAGTATAAAATACATTTTGGACATTTTCATATTGACAAGTCACTTTGTCATCTCGGTCTTTGTGTTACTTCATTGTGGCTAGAATCACAGACATAAGAAAGAACACCAAGCACAAAGCTTTTGTGAACCTCTAATATTTGTGGAAGTCCAGCAGTGTGCTCTGCATCCAGCACTCCTATAAGACATCACAGCTAAGCATGAAGCTGGGTCAAAGCAGTGGGAATGAGATTATTAAATCCAAATAGAAAAATCCTGAGCAGGTAATCTTCTTTTGCTGGTATTTGCTAGCAGAGAAAACAAGGAGCAAGTGGGACATATGTTTCTGTGATGGTCTGACATCCATGTATTTTCCATGTCATACTAGGTTAGCTTCTAAAGAAAAAGTACAAATGACTCTTCATCTCATTATTAATTTTTGCATACCCCAAGATTTGCTTCCCATATCTGTATCCACAGTTGTCCAGACAGGACATGCTCAAAAGCTGTATGAATTTGACATGTCCAGAATAGATGATTTCCATCTATGTTCTGTTCTTGAACAGTAAATCCAGACTTGACTAGGACACAGCTTATTATCATGGTCCAAGTCCTCTTCTTCCATGCACCAACATAACAATTCCAGGCATGGTACTGTTTAGAAAACACCCCAATAGCAGCCTTATGAGGAGGAAACTCTACATCTTCAGCGTCAGATCCACCCTGATGTTAGCTCTTGGCTGAGTGTGTTGTACAGGTGCAGAATGAAGGAATGAAACCGGTTGTAGATATAAAAGGTTTTTCAGGTGAGTGGTCCCCAGAAACACAGTATGGCTTTCTGCCAGAGGGAATTCAGTCCAGAAGAGGACTGAAGAGTGAATCAATATGCACACAGTGGGGTTACAGTTGTATGCCTGAGTGAAAAATGCCTGGGAACAAGCCCTGGAGCTAAGGTTATGTGGGCTAGATTTCATCCATCAGCATCCTCTAAAACAGCTCTGGAGTTGTCTGGATCAGAGCCAGTTCTCCAGATAGGCAGGCAATCAGGACTTTGGAACTCAAATGCAGTCCTGGCTTTTTTTTTTTTTTTTTTTATTTTTATTTTTATTCAGGGGGGCAGATCTGTTCTAAGAAGCCAGACAACTAAGTTTAAGATGACAGCAGAGGTGATTCATGCTCCCCAATGAGTACCCTGGAGTTAATGTCTCTGGAAATACACCAACACTGAAAATGCCCAAACTAGAGCTGTGCAAAAACCAGATACCAAAGGGAAAGGGGAAAAAAAAAGGCTCATGGGAAGCTATACCACTAACACCTTTCCTAGATTTTGTAGTTCCTCTTTGATCTTTTCTAGATGTTGTTCAAACAAACAAAAAGTTCTGGTAGGGTACAGAGGCCATTCCCAGAAAGGGCAGTGGGCAGTACTCTGCCATGAAGGTTGATATTTAAACCAAAGGTTCAGATGCTCTTTCCTCACACAGGCAAAAGGAATCTGCCAACATAGGATCAAAACCAGGAAACTTGGTCATCCAGACCCTGTTTTTTCTGGAAATGTCTGATGAACAGATATGAAGAAAAATTTGATCTACTGAGATAAGTTTAGCAGAAGAGATTGAAAAGCTGATGGAACTGGGCTGCTGGTATTGAAGGAAATAAAAGGATCATATCTCTACATGTCTTAAAGTGATAATTAAGTGGGAGAAGGGAACACTTTCTGCTATCTATCTGAGAAGAAAGTTTTGGACAAATGGTAGGTGTAAGGTATTTTTGGATGTTGGTTAGTTTTCCAGTGGGTTCTCCAACTTGTTGTAAAGTGACAGTTCCCATGGGGTTTGAAAGCTGCTGATTTCCCACTTGCTTTTGGTTTCTGGAATGCACTGGAAATATTTAATACCAAAAAAAATGAAAAATGGGTCTTTGAGGAAACTGATGGCAATAGAGGAAATTCTGAGGGAAGGACAAATCAGTTTCTTGTGGTGGCTAAGGCTCTGCAGAGGTTAAAACACAATAAACAGTAAATGTAGAATGAAAGATCTAAAAATAAACAAAAAATAAAATGGAAGATGTGACTGGGCAGGAGGAAGAAATGTATATCCCCAGGCCTCTTGCTTGTCTGAAAGCCTCAGAGTTTTCATAACTCGAAGTAGGACACAAACCCACTCAAGTGTGTGCTGGACATTGCTTATTTGGATCTGTCATCTTCCTCCTTTTTTTACCTTTCCATTAGTATTTAAACAATGCAGTCACCATCCTCCTCACCATCTCTGGTCATTGTCCTTGGGTGACTAAATGGTAGCTTTGCACTCACTAGAGCCTCTAGCTCCGTCCCAGCACCACCACCCCAGCACCAGAAGCCAAAATGTTTGAATCTGGTTGCCTAAAATGAGGTTCCTGGTCAGCAAGCACCTCCATAAATTGAGCTGATTTCCCATTGCAAAGATATCTGTGCTGTGGCACACTCCACACACAAAGGCAATTTCTATGACAGTTCTGTCTTTGAGTGGGTCAGATTTCCTTTCCTGATTGTATCTATTTATACTGTGTTGATGTGATTTCCTCTAATGAACAACCAGATGCACACTGATTACCCCCAAATCCTTGTGAGCTGCTAAAGGAGCATTCTAGGTGTGCCCAGCCAGAACATCAGTTAAAAAACTACCAACATAATAGAAAGGGGTGGGAATGTATGCAGGCACCAAATTTAAGCATTAACTGCCCTGCTTCCACCCAGCTGTTAGGGGTTATCATTTGTACTTTGACTTATGTCAACATTCCCTTGTCTCATCCTTTAGGAAGAGAGAATCATCTCCTCTATCATTAGCCCTTCCCACTGCAGATTACTGCACCTGAACAAGCCATTTCATGCTGCTTATATAGACACTGCAGAGAAATGGGCATTTTTTTGGGAGCAATTCATCTGTGACCTCTTGTAGACATCTCAGAGAGTAATAAACCATCTGGTCTTATTCATGGCCACTGGAACTGGGGTGACTCACTTGGAGGTAGGAGGCTATATTTGTTCCAGTGTATCCCATAGGTTCTGTCCATCTCCCTCTCTTAGCTTGAACGCTTCAGGTCCTTATTATGGTCATAAGCAATATGCAGTGTTCCAGGCTAGCAAAACCATAAATTAAGATTTACTTGCTCTACCTGCAGCAGTAGGTAATAATAGCCTTCAAGATTTTCTGAGAACTTGGGAAGTATTTCTGGCAAGAAAAATGAAGTCTTAAAAAAGACTGTGAAGGACAACTATGAAAACAATTGAGTTAAAAAACCATTTCATTTTGATAATTTCAACTGTTGTTTGATTTTTTTCCAAGGCTTTTAAAATAATTTTATTGTAAACTAACTTGCATTTCAATGCTCTATTTTTTAAGACCTGGAGGAAATAAGATTGAATTTAGAAACTCTTGCAAGGGGAGATTTTAGTTGAATTTGAGAAGATTTAAAATCTTCCTTTCTTGAACAAATTTATTTTTCTCTAGTCAGGAAATTCATCAAAACTGATCCTTTCCAGGAACACTTTTCACTTCTGCTGAGTCAGCATTCCCTGGTGAAGAGCTGCTTGATCAAAAATTCTGTCTGAGTTCAAAGGTTTTCCTGCACAGGGATTAATTATTCCTTCTCCACTGGGTAGACCATGGGCTATGCTGGCCTGGTGCTTGCAAGTGTTACCACAACAGATGTGACCAGAAGCCTTGTAGTAATGGGAAACGGTTCCATTTGTGTTGGTTTCTGTTAACTTTTAGTGTAGCTTTGGGAAATGCATAGGCTTTTATTTAAAAAGGATGAGCAGGTCTTAGCTTTCAGAGCAGATAATAAACAAAGTATTCTCTTGACTTCTTGGTTGAAATTATGCATCTGGGAATTAGGACTGGCAGTATATGTAGCCTTCTGATGCCATTATTATATTGTTTTTTAAAATATAATCGCTCTTGAAAAGCAATTCTAAAGAGATTTTTTCACTCTTTTGGCTGAATGCTGTCTCTCCTCTCCCTCTGCACATTCACATGTAACACCAGTGTACTCTGGACACAGCATACCAGACCAGGCTCTGGCACATCTTTTTGTGGTGGCTTAAGATGTCAGTGCTCAAAAAGGTGGCAGCAGAAGGCCAGGCACCTGTGTCCCTGCTAAGCCAGAGTATCTATCATTGCTCAAGCACCCTCTACATCAGCATATGCTGAGATGCTGGGCTGTGCCTGACTGTCATTCTGGGCTCCTGCAGCTGCTCTTTCTGGTGAAAGAGCACCAGAGCCCAGAAAGCTGTCATGTGAAACATATAAAGCAGAAACTTCTTGAACTGCTGCAGCCAGATGGTCTCAAGCAGTTGGAGCACTGCCACTGAGTAATCTCAGTGACTCTCATTAGTGGAGTCTCTTTGGTTTTCAGCAACTAAGTGTCACAGGATTTCCCTTAAACTCAATCAGGACCTAAATGTGGCTATCTTCTTTGATCCTGGGGCTTACACAGTTTCAAACAGCAAGATTTTAAATAACAAGTCTCATCCTGCATCAAGATTCTCAGATCTGAGTCTGTATTTCAGCGTGTGCTAAAGCACATGCTAGGTTGCTGCTGTCTCTTTGTAATAGTAAACCTGTTAACAAGCATACAGAAGGGGCAGAAGGAGGGGAGGTCAGCTGTTATCAGCAGTCACATCCCTCAGATCCTTTTCCTTGTTTGGGATTAGAATGGTCTGTTATTGTTTTGATCCTCCAGAATCCTCTTGTTTCCAGCTGATCAGGGAGTCCTTTCAGGGATGGGTAATCATGCTGATGCATCCATGGGACTGAAGCAGAACACAGAAGCCAAAGTGAGTCTGTGCTGTCCTTCTTGCTTCTTTAAATTCAGATTCAAAAGCAAAATAATCTGAAAACCATTTATAGGCCCTTGCCTCTTTTTTGTGTGTTATCATTACTGATGAGGCCAAAGGTAACCAGTTAGCATCCCTCCCAAATAAAGCAAAAGATGACTAAAATCTAACTAAACTCTGATCTCTGTTGCTTACTGTGTGAGGCAACTGAGTGCTGTTGCTCATGAACCGCACAAAGATGCAATTAGTGTAACAGCTCTTTATTATGAATGCAGCAGAACAGAATTAGAACTCAATTTACAAGTCTCCCTTTCAAACCCATTCAGCCGTTAAGGCTGCATCATCTTTCAGTCTTCCAAGGCATATAATTGATAAATGATTTGTCCCTGCACACCTCGGCTCCTCATCTTTATTCATGAACCAATTAATCTCTGTAGGACACTGTGATCATTTACATATATGGCCAATGTCACCAACCTCTGTCATTTCATTCAGGAAACAATTTTACAGCCTGTGAAACCACCAGGAGGGGAAAATCTGGACTATGTCTAAATTTCTGTGGTTCTGGCATTTCTCCCTCACGTTATTCTCAAATATAAAAATCACATGCTACGTGTGCTAGAAAATTATGGGTTAACCTGGGAGGAAACAGACTTCTTGTCCCTGGGTGAGTGCTGGCAGGCAGTGGCTGAACCTGTATTAGTAGGTTGTTTCCACATGTTCTAAAGCTTGACAAGCCAAGGAGGCATTTTGACAGTCCAGGTCCCATTAGTACAGTTCACAACCTCTAAAATTAGCAGAACCTATATTTCTAGAATCTGACTCCAACAGCAAAGTTGGAAAGTTACTAGAGATATTTTGCAAGGTCTGATCACGACATGGGCAGCATTATCCCATGTGGGTTTTAGAAGCATTATGGGACACTGAGGCCACATTTCCCTTATGTCAAATGTGATTTGACAACACAGCAAGCAGTGGAGGTAGGGCAGGACCTGCATCCCTCCTCAGAGATCTCTATTGCTTTTCACTGCTGTGGCTGATTGAGCCTTTCACTGTCATGTTACTTAACCACAGGACAGTTTCACTAGCATGCAAGCAAACACAGGTCTTGAGGAGAAGGCATGTAGAGGTTGATGTTCCTAAGGTTCATCCACTACCTCTCAGACATGCAGGGTGTTCTGCTCCAGGGCTGCGAAATCAAGGGAGGGCACATTGCTCAGGGACTGGCCAGAAGATACGTCCCCAACTTAGTGGCAAACCAACACATGCTCTGAGGTATCTGTTTGCTTAACTGCAGTGAAGAACCAGGACAACTTCATAGGCTGCCAAAGGTGCTTGGCAACAGGACATTGCTTTTCTGCCTGCAGAAATCAAAGCAGCACCATGCCTGTCACTCACCTGCTAGGAGATTTCCCGAGTGGATGTGTGGGGTTTCTCTCCATGCTTTGTGCATTTACAGATTTTCATTGCTGTATTTCTTTAGATCCTTAACAAATGCACTAAATGAGTGCCTGTCCTGAAGGAGTTGAGTGTACCTATGCATGACTGGTTATGTAGAATTCTGCTCTTTTCACAAATTTAAGACATAACATTACCCGTGAACACATGGCCTGTGTGAATTCTGACCTTTCTCAGCTTTGGACAATTTATCATGAATCAGTAATAGTAGTTTGCATCCTCGGAACAAATTAGGTTTCCTATGAAGCACTGTTGCCTTTAAAATGTTATAAGGGCACAAAAAGTAAATAAGGTTCAATGAAATACGGTGCTTAAAAAAATATAGTCATTTTACTCAGTGAATACTAAAAGCTGTGTGTTGCTTTCAGAGCAGTAAATGAATTGTCAGGAG
The DNA here is from genome assembly GCF_003945725.1 of Corapipo altera. NCBI lineage: Eukaryota > Metazoa > Chordata > Aves > Passeriformes > Pipridae > Corapipo > Corapipo altera. The sequence goes on along the minus strand of NW_020884872.1, from coordinate 57,461,400 downwards.
AATGACACAGTTTTCCTGATGGCAGAAGAGAACTGACACTGAGTGCTGACTAACAAAAATTATAAACAAAATGAGAACATTTTTAAGTGATGCTGGTGTTAATTCAGAGTTTTCTCACACTAAGCTGTACAAAGTCCACAGATGTCACCTTACACAGAGCTCCTCTGTTTCATATCCTACTTAATGAACTGCTTCTTAGGTTTGTAGATAAATTTTAACTCCAGTGTTGCTCAACACAGCATGCAATGAGAGCTGGGCATTCAGTGGTGGTGCTAATCTCTGCTGCTTGCCCTATTCGCTTGCCTGAAAAGCACTGGACTTATGTGGCTGAGCAGCCTGAAGAAAAATGCTCCCAAATTCTTGTCAAGACTGTTCTTCAGATAATGGAGGAGGATGCCAGAAGTAGCAGAAGATAGAGAGCTGGAGAGTCACTTTAACAACTCAGCACATGGGTTTTCAAGATCAGAGGTACAAGTATCCATTTCTCCATCGAGCTGAAAGCAGCAGTAGCTGAATAGTTGCTGTAGGACCAGTGCTGCTCATGTACTTTTTGCAGCCGTCTGCCAGACTGGGTCCTATTTTCCAAACAGAAGCCAGATCAAAGCTGCTGGTCGGTTAAGCAGCAATGAACACCAGGACCTGAAGTTTGTGATTAGGCTCACAACAGAATTAAGCTGCACTTAGAAGGATGAGTGATGTCAGGTTGGGCTTTTAGTTCAGTTCCAGCTCTGGAGGAAGTAGAACCGTATCTTCACCTGTACAAGAGCACACAGCAGCCAGCCATACTGCTTGCTGACCCCTTCCTAAGGCCAGAAGAGATGATTTCTAGCTAGGATAGATGATTTACAAGAAGGTGTAAAATCCTCATCATGCACCTAATTATACTTTACTACACTGTGGGGGGATATTTCCTTCTGAGTCCATCTGGTGATCAGACTGTACCCTGAAGCATGTGGATTGATTGCCCTTATGTTTTTTAGTCTAACTGCTGATGCTTTATTTTTATTTGTATGAATGTCTAAGCCTTTTTGAAGCATTGAAAATTATGATTAATTGTGCAATGAAAATCAATAATGGAAGTGCTTACAAAGCCAGCTTGATTTGGGAATGAATCCCAAAGACAGCTGCCTTCTCTAAGAGTGATGGAGAAAGTTGGAGAAAAGCAACAGCAAAAAAGTCCAGATCCTGGTGGGGATTTTTGGTGATGCTTGTCATAGGCTTAACCCCTTCAGCATCTGCTGGGAGCTTTGTTACCGGCTGTTACCACTTCACGAAAGCAAAACCTCAAATCCATCAAATAAACAAGAGTATCCAATTTAATAGAGATGCACTGAAAAGTGTAAATATTTACACTCCTGTATCAGAACGCAGCCCCATAACCTTGGGGTCATGACAGATCCATTTTTCAAGGGAGATTCCGGGGATAGGGATGAAGAAATGGCAAGGCATTTACTATAGTATCCCTGCCAACAGCACTTACTCCCTTTTGCACACTGACAGGTGCTGGCGTTTTGCCTAGGTTAAGTATCCAATTGTTTCTCTATTCTCAGAGGAGCCCATTGTCAGAGCTCATGCCTACCAGTTTCTAGAACTCCATATAGAGTGAGTGCCATCTCGTGGTTAGCTATCCGTGCTGCACTGGGCCAGGGCTTGTGCCAGGGCTCTCAGCGCTGCTGCAGAGCTGCACGTTGGAGCTCAAAGACAGTGCTCCCAAAAGCAGCCTGGAGGCAGGAGACTAGATAAGGGGAGAGCTCTGTGGCAGGTGCCCGGCTCCGGTTCTAGGATACTAAGGAGGAGGAAAACCAGCCTCTCTCACAAAATATTCTTCAAATAAGGGTGTACATCACCTGGCCCCTCTCCAGAGGCTGAGCTAGAGTCAGCTTTCAATCTCCAGTGCCCCTGAAGTCCTACAGAGTCTTAGGTCTTAAACTCTGCCAGGGGAGGTTTAGGTTGGATATTAAGAAGAAATTCTTCACAGTGAGGGTAACCAGGCATTGGAATGGGCTGCCCAGGGAAGTGGTGGATTCTCCATCCTGGAGGTTTTTAAGATGAGACTGGATGTGGCACTTAGTGCCATGGTCTAGTAACCACAGCAGTGTTGGATCAAGGGTTGGATTGGTGATCTCAGAGGTCCTTTCCAACCCAGCTGATTCTATGATTCTATGATCTTGCCTAGTGGAAATGTGTGATGTGTGAAAGCCTCCTTTCCCTGCCTCTCTCAGCAGGCTCTTCTAAAAATCCTACCCCTAAGCAAAACCTGAGTTGCTAAGGGCTGGTGTGGAAAATGCCTAAAAATCCCTTCTACTCTCTGGGTATAGGAAGTTATTCCATTCATTTGGGATCAACAGAAAAGCCACCCCTCTCACCCTGGCACTGCTGTTGTTTCCCATCTATCATCTACTTCATCTTTCATGACTGCCCCTGAGTCTGGGGTGAGACCATCTCCCTGACCCGGGAATGTAGAGCAGGGCTGTCTTCAGGCAAGATTACCTGGTCCTTTCAGATCTATACCATCTATCAAGCCAAAACAGCCTCTTCAGTTTGCAAACATACATACATGTATGCAACACACGTGAAACACATGGTCATCCCACCCAAGAGAATTGCTGCAGTCACAGGTTCTGCTTACACTTTCCTTTCTCTGGTGTTCCTCTGCAGGGCTCCCAAGTCAATCATAAGAGGAGAACAGCTGCTTTTTCAGTGCCACCCCTCTTCTCTGGTAACACAGGAGTGGTGTAGGGGCCATAGATAACTCCTCCTCCCTGGGCAATAAGCTGGGGTGATATCTCCATCGTATAATACTTAAGATGTTCTCCTCCTTTATATTGGGACTGGACAGGATGGTCTTAGGATGCTGTACCTTTCCTACCCTGTATTAAATACATAGGCTCATAAGAGGAACAGGGCAGTCAGATCTGATCAGGAACAGGATCTGACCATTACTGCAGAAACAAAGCAACATATTTGCATTGCAGAATGCTTAAAGAAGTTTATCGGTACATGAGCAAAGGAAGAGGATGATGGGGATGGTGCCAAATGGGGAAAATCATACTGCAGGTCCAGCCAGCACAATGTCCCGCCTTTGGCAGTGTCTCAGAGTGGCGTGTTCAGAAATAGCCTAGGAAATAATTCTTCCCACTCTCTGCAATCTGTGGTTTCGATAACAGTACAGAAGACATATCCTTAGCGAGCCCACAGATTATTTTTATATCTGTCCCTGTCTCAGCTATATGGTACACACTTCCCAATTAGCACATGCACTACTTAAAGCAAAGACTACACATTTGGCTTTATAGAACATTTTATTTGGACAGACTTCTCACATCACTGAATATTGGTTTTTTATTAAGGCAATTCTGAAGGGCTGGAGGAGAGGGAGGGGGATAGGGAGAGAGCTAAGACTGTGTCAACGGGATTGCATTAAGGCAAAGTTCCCTCCTTCTGCATTTCACCACAGTAAAATCCACATAGAGGCCAGAACCGTAAATGTCTCATGCCAAGGAAGAGATTCAGTGCAAATATCCCGCTGACTATCTATAGACACGGCTAGGTCCTCATCTGAGACAAGTTGACAGTGCTTTGTCAGCCTCAAAGCTAAGTTGATTTAGCCCCATTGAGGATCCCAGCCTGGGTTCAGGGAAGCATTTTAGTATTTGTTTCATATGCAAGCGCAGATTTAAATGCTCTCCTGAATCAGAGTCGCAGCCCTTTGAGTGCAAGTCTGTGAAGTTAACAGAGTTTAATTTTTATTGGCTACATAAATATATCATTCTGCATCCCTTTGGTTCACTTCTTACAGTATTGCTACTAACTGAGTACATTCCCTTAGTTTCTTTATCATGGTTTTCATTTCTACCATACTTTGCAATCTGTTTCTGTTTTAAGTATATTATGACATAAAAATGAATTATTCTTTGGAGAATGTTTCTTGCAAAGGTTCCAGAGTTTGGAGGTCCAGGCTGCAGTATGGTTTTTTCCATGAGCAGTAATGTAATCTGTGAGTAATGCCACTGACAGCAGAGGCATAACTTGCAGGGAAAAGTACTGCTCAGTTTGCGTACCAGCAACACATCGCAGACACCAAATACTTCTCTCTTTACAAAAGAATTTCCTAAGAGGATCCTACTATTCAAAAATATAGTCACTAATATTTGAATTGGCTTGGGGAAACCCCTTGAGTTATCCCAGGTGCAAACTGAAGGTAAGTATGGCAGAAATGCTATGAAAAGCATGACGATATTTTCAGGTAGAAGCAGCATATAACGTTTCATAGTCCTAAAAGCTGTCTGTACCTCCCAAGACAAAGATCTCCAGGTGACCTCTGACAGAAAACCCTGGTATCCATTAATAAAAGGATGTGTTTATACCTCAATATTGAAAGCCTGTTCAGGAATATGAAACGGTTATATCTAGCAAAGTGGAAAATAAGGCAAAGAAATCAAGCACATATTATTGTTCAAATCAAAATATTTCCTGGATACATGTGAATACACAACTTCTGTATGATCTGGAACGATGTGTAACATTCATGCCTTAAAAGCATGAGCACCCTGCATATTTCTTTGATACAGAGAAGAGCATCCAGTTTGAGGGAATCTAAAGGATGAATAACAGGCACCAGTAAAAGTCTTTTGTGCTTTAAACTTTCTTCATGCCTTTTCCCATAAGGCAAGCAAAGACTGTCATGACCATTTTGGGTTTTACTTCAACCAAGTCTTCTGGAAGGGCATAGACTCTTGCTCCAATTTTTCTTGCCATAGAGATGGCATATCTGCATTTCAGGGGTGAAAAAAAAAATGGGAAAAAAACAAAGACATAAATTAGTGCAGTAGCATTAATTTTCCCTCTGTTAAGTGTTTTACATGATCAATACCAGAGTGGGTTTTACTGATTCACCAAAGTTAAACTTTTCTACAGGAATGTATGAGACAGGCTCATAAAGAACTACATTTCTAGTAAAAGGTAGAGTGTATTTCTTGATGGTAAGAGCACTGATTACCCACAGGATGGGAGACTGTAGATCAAACTCTGGTATGAAACATTTAGTCTCCCTTTCCCTGAAAGATTATCCTCATAACCAGCCATTCTGGTCTTGCTCCTCCTCAATCCCTGAGACTCAGTCTTTGTGCATAAACAAGCTTGCAAGGATGGAAGCAGAAGGCTGATGTCAGTGGAGATCAGTGTTGTTGGAAATCAATATTCAGGGACTTCTATTTCAGTCATACCCAGAATGTGCAAGTTGACATTTCCGTCTCCCTGCTCAGAGTGCATTGATGCACAGGTACTGTCTGTTCTCCAGTGGGTTTGTCTCTTCTATTTTTCATTAAAAAAGCTAGAAAATCCCAGGTTCTTCCTACTTCAAAGCACATACATTTGTGAAATTCTCCCCATAATGCAGAGAAACATTTGGAGGGTGAGGGGGATGGGAGTGAGAAATAAGGAAAAGAACAGCAGAGGAATGAATAAGAACAGAGAAAAGCACACATAGTATTACAAGGAAAGAAAGAGAACAGATGGTAGGAAATGGAAGGGAAAAACAAGAGTGGGAAAAGGCTTCCAAAAAATGATGGCAGCTCTGATTGCCTTACAGTCATCTTTTTCTCATTTGTAGTTACCACATAGAAAAAGAGAAGTTAAACTGATGATCAGACCAGGAGGTAATCTGTGTAACTCTGAAAGGAAAGGGAGATGCCCCCAGAATCGACTCTCTGCTAGGAAATCATTTGCATTCAGGGGAAAAAAAAAGTCAATATCTTCATCCACAGAATCAGTTTTTCAGGCATGAATCCTGTCCTCCCCCTTCTCTCTTAAATATGCCTTTATTCCAGCTGTATGTGCCTAAAGAGCTATCATGACCTCTAATCACTGTTTTCCATGGCTCACTATTGTTGGCATTGTTCCCTGATCTCTGAAAGAATTTTAAATTTAATATGAGAAAATAGAAGCCTGTGAAGCCAAGTGATTTTAATTCCTTCAAGGGATTTATAAAGCAGGAACTACATTACACATTTCATTTCCATTGATAGTCTTTTTACTACCTAATTCCTAGCCTTCATGCTTCTAACTCTGGTGGTATTTCTCAACTGGGGTTGTGCCAGATAGGAATGACAGAAGAGCAGTTTTCAAAGACAGCGTTAGGCAAGCCTGGGCAGGTAACTCATGTTAAGTGTCACTTGGCACAAACATACTTAGCATTATTTAGTTTCTCCTCATCATTCAGGTCCTCTGTTTTCAAGAGGTCATACTTGATTGATCCTGGTTGAATGGCATCAATGAGATCCAGGACTGGCATACTGGTGCTGATTTTGCTATCCTGCATAAATGAAAAATAAAATTAGATGCAAGAAGTGGATGACAGATCTTCCACAAAGTCAGAGCCTAGACTGAAGAACAATAGACAGTTCAGTGAAATACCATTTAGATGTTCACAAAGGGCTGCTTAGAATGATTTTTTATCTAAGGCAGACTAGGAACTCTTTCAAGGATCATTTTTTACCCAATGGATGAGACATCATAGAATCGTTTAGGTTGGAAAAGACTTTTAAGATCATCAAGTCCACCCTTAACCTAGCACTTCCAAATCCACCACTAAATCATGTCCCTAAGCATCATATCTACGTGTCTTTTAAATCCTCTAAGGATGGTGACTCAACCACTTCCCTGGGCAGCCTGTTCCAAGTCTGGACAACCCTTTCAGGGAAGAAATTTCCCCTGACATCCAATCTAAACCTCCCCTGACCATTTCCAAACTTGAGACCATTTCTTCTCATCCTGTCACTCATAACCTGGAAGAAGAGACCCCCACCTGACTACAACTTCCTTTCAGGTAGTTGTAGAGATCGATAATGTCTCCCCTCAGCCTCCTTTTCCCCAGGCTAAACACCCCCCAGCTCCTCCAGCCCCTCCTCATAAGCCTCTCTTGTGCTCCAGACCCATCCCCAGCTTTGTTGCCCTTCTCTGGACACACTCCAGCACCTCAATGTCTTTCTTGTAGTGATTGGCCCAAAACTGAACACAGAATTCGAAGTGTGGCCAAGTACAGAGGGACAATCACTTCCCTGATCCTGATGGCCACATTTTCCCTGATACAGGCCAGTGTGCCATTTGCCTTCTTGGCAACCTGCGCATGCTGCTGGCTCATGGCTGTTGACCAGCACTCCCAGGTTCTTTTCCACTGGGCAGCTTTCCAGACACTCTTCCCCCAACCTGTAGCCCTGTATGGGGTTATTGTGGCCAAACTTCAGGACTCAGCACTTGGTCTTGTTAAACCTCATACAATTGGCCTTGGTCCCTCGATTCAGCCTGTCCAGGTCCCTCCACAGAGCCTTCCTCCCCTTCAGCAGATGCTCACTCCCACCCAACTTGGTGTCCTCTAAAAATTGACTGAGGGTGCACTTGATCCCCCTGTCTAGACCTTCAATAAATACGTTAAACAGGATCAGCCCCAATAGTGAGCCTTGGGGAACCCCTCTAGTGAGCAGTCACCAGCTGGATGTAACTCCATTCACCACCACTCTCTGGACCCGGCCATCCAGACAGGTTTTTACCCAGGGAACATCCATGCCATGAGCAGCCAGTTTCTCCAGGAGAATGCTATGGAAAACTGTGTCAGAGGCTTTACCAAAGTCCATGTAGACAACATCCACAGCCCTCCCCTCATCCATTAAGCAGGTCACCTTGTCACAGCATACAGTGCCATTAAATCAAAAGATGAGGTGCGAGGCTAGTGAATTTGCTTCCTATGGTGAGAGCACACTGATATACATCTACTGATGGGAGGTGCAAGGGGGGCCAGCTGGGTAATTTCTGAACTCTTTACATGAAGTTTGATGGATCTGTTCTCACCTGGTGCAAACTGCTGATTTATATCCACTGAGGGTCCCCTAGCTTGGGAAGCATCATAGATTTGTTAGCAGAATTGGGAGCTCTCTAGAATTGGTCCATCTCTGTGTTTGTATGGTACCTTGCAGAATAGGGTAAGGTACCCCTGAATAGTAGTACCAGATTATAAATGTATTGCTATTGTTCATTTTAACACTGTTATTTGTAATTGCTGCTGACTTATAATCAACAGCACAGCAGTTCTTGCTTAATTCCAGTCATCATTCCTGGCTTCATACTTTGATTTCCCATGTCAAACTGGAATTCAAGGTGTTTTCTGTTATGTTCATATCATATTTTTATTACCTTTTCACATTAAAGCCCCTTGGATAAAATCTGTATATTTGAACATGCTTTTAAAAGGGAATACTCAAACTATGTAGTTAGTTATATCATAAGGTAGACTGTGGATGTATATGTACACATACGTGTATATACAGGCAACGTATATAACATACACACAAACACACTGAATAAGAGATTCCTAAGCAGAGACTTCTAACAAAAAACTGTACCTTGAAACTGGAGATGGTTGAATCCTTCCCGGCTGCGGTCAGTGTTTCATTGACCCAGCTGACAATGATTTCATCATTGACCTTTTCTCCGCCACCAATGTCTTCAAGGATATTCAGGGTGTACCTTAAAAGGGAAGCCAGGATCTTTTCTCAAAGTTTGCTGTAACCTCAGAACTGTCCTGTATGTGCGCAGCTTGACTGGGATCACCCCAAAAGTCCTCTTTGACCTGATATTCCTCTGCCTCCCACACACTCGCCGTGCATATGATTTATATTATAACACAATAATTAATCTAATAAATCTAATTTATCCCCAATTCCTTAATCACTGTTTTGGGAGTGTTAAAAGTTTTTGATACTCAAAATTCCTAGAAGGTCACTCTTAATGGATCTCAGTGTAAATGACTCATTCTCATAGTGCTTAAAAAATAATCACTGACTTCAGGAACAAAAGGGAATCATTCTGCTCACCTTCTGCATAAAAATAAGCCTGGAATATTTTTCTTATATGTGAGCATACACCTTGGAAAGACATCACAATTTGATGGTAAATAATCACAACATCTCTAGTTAAGTACCTGCCTGATAAACCTGTACCTTTCTCTATAGTCTGAATTTAGTTTGTATTCAATTCTTAACTGGGTCTCTTTACAGCACAGAGCTCTTAAACACACAAATGTACACACATAGAGATTTCCATTAAAATGGGGAGAACTACTGAGTTGTACCCACTTCAGATAGCAGGTTACACAACTTCTGCATCATTTCCTTGTTTCCAATACATTCTCCCCATTCCCTGACATTGAGACCTTTCAACTTCTTTTCCTCTCTTCCATGCAATGAACATTTATTCATGTTATACAGGTAGTGACAATAATAATCTTCTGCATGTGCTGACTGTAATGGCCTTGCCCACAAGACCTGTGCTTTCTGATCATATCCCTAACTAGGATGCAATCCTAGCTAGAAATTCTGCCTTTGTATTTAAGTGCAAACAGAGGAGTGAGAAAGATGTAGCCTGTTCAGCCTTCTCAGTGATAGCATCAGGATTTCATTACAATGCAAACTGAGTATACCAAAATGCTCTGAAGTTTGTGGCTGACTGACATACCTTCTCATCAACTGCCAGATTAAGGCCAGGGTGAGTGTACGGTTTCCTTCATTGAGATCTTGCCCAGCAATGCCAACAAGGGAAAATTTGGCTTGATTCTTTCCCAGTTCCACTGCATAGTTGCAGTTTTCAAGCTGTTGATGGCACATTCAATTGGTGTGGTTCAAAAACACAGGAAAAAAAAAAAGAATACAAGACACTGTTACTTTAAATTCCTTGGATTCCTCAGCCTAGATCTTCCTGGGCAAACAGAAACTTTGGAGCTCTGTGATAATACGGTTGCTTGACTACTAGTGGGCAGTTCCACCCCAAAAATACCATGGTAAGCAGTTAACATTGACGGTAATGTTATTCTTTGTCACCAGGGCCTGAAAAGTAGACTATCCCAGAAAATAAAAATTTTTGGCTCATGGGTAGTACCTCCAGCGTCATGGCATTGCACTGAGACAAAGAGTTAGTGTCCCAGTTGATATTTTAGGTCAGTAGATTGCTCTGGTCTAACTGGATGAAATTATTCATCCAAATAGTTGCAAAATTGCTTTGCATTTAGCAGCAGCTGTGTGATTGGTTCTTGATGCATTTGGTCAAGAATGCTTATCATCACTTTCTTCATTTGATGTGGAGGGCAGTGATCCAGACAGCTGCAATTAAGCTGGTGCCACGTGTCTCTTGGTGCAGACGCATTATAATTGGTGCTTAAAATAGTAGCAAAAGTGGTCTGCAAATACAGATTTTAAAGAATTGTGCAGAAGTTGTCAAGTCTTTTTACTTTACAAATATTTTTCACCTGTCAACAGAGCGAGTTGAATGTATGTTTATTTTTCAGGATGAAAATTAATCACTAACTAGACAAAAAAATCATTTAATGTGCTGTAGTTTGCACTGGAGAGCAACATGAATACCCACACCATTGTTTGAAACTATAAACATTCTCTAAGGACAAGATATCACTGCTGGATCTATTCCAGGTTTTTTTACCTTCTTCATGTTGCCACCCAGTTTAGGATATGGTGGTTTGTTCACTCTGTTCCAGTCTACTGGCACTTTGATCTTTTCATAGAGCTGGAAGATAACCAAGGCATCTGACAGGTCACTGAAAGCAACAACAAAAAAAGAAACATTATTGTCTAAAGAACAGAGAAAGGAAACACGACTAAACTTAGTAGAGGTAAACTTAGTTTCCTAAAAAAACAAAAAGCAGCATATATTCTCTATATATATTTTGTAAGCAATTTATGGCTGTGTTTATCATCTGAAGGAAGTGTAATACCTTGTCTTACCTATATAAGTGATTTACACGTGGATTAACGCCCAGGGAGTTCATCCAGTTCCTGAACGTCCTCTCTTCCCTTGTCTCACCTAAAACAACAGATACATCAATCAACAAGCCTGCAAAACAAAACAGTCCAGTAAAATAAGTGTCTTGTGAAGAAACACTAACTGAATTTACAGTGTGCTGAAATAACAAAAGGAGACACTGGTTGACACGTGAAATAAGAAAGCATGGTACACCATGCAATATTTCTTCATGGCCTATATATTATAGTATTTTGCCAGATTGGCCTTTAAATGCCTTCAAGAAATCAAGAACGGCCTCTGCCCCAGCATGAACAGTTTCACTGTGAGGCTGAAAAAAAAGGACCTGAAGCTCAGCAAATGATGCTCCTGACCCCAGTCCAGAGCTAGCAGGCAGCAGGTTTATGCAAGATCTGATTTTTAATTTATATCCTCAAATAAGAGAATGCCAGACCAACTCTAATTTCAACTAAAAGCATGCTCAATAGTCCGTACTGGTTCAGACATCCCAGAAACCTTTTTGTCTTTAAGCATGTGTTATCCACAAAACAGAGCCTCAGATTATGAAAAGCTACAAGCAGGTAAAGGACAGCCTCTGTTTCCAAAGACTGCCTGCGCTAACAGGGCAGCGAATATATGTCTGAAGGACATAAGATTAGGTTGATGTATCATCAACTCAAAGATGGGGATACTGTGGCACAGGTGGCCAGAAGCATCTTTTATTTGTAGTTTCCTGACCTTCAATGGAGCTCCAGTCGATGTCCTGGTTCTCTGGCTTATGCAGAGCAGGGTATTTGTTGAACAAGTTGGCGATGAAGGCCAGATTTAGCTTGGGGTTCCCCCGGACGACGTCAGTGGCAGTGACGAACTGCCGGCAGCCCAGGCGCTCCGCCTGCTGCAGCATGCACTCCGCTCGCTGCACATCGTCCTTCTCCTGTGCTGGCACAAAGCAGAGCATCAGCCTCACCTCACTGCCTGGCACTGCATGCAAGACCCACCTGGGATCTCCATGTGTGGATCTAGGTGTGGAACTGTCAAAGCAGGTCCTTGACGGATTTATAGCTATTCCCTTTCCCACTTCTGCTAATGGCAAGTCTGTGTTTTCAAATGAGCTTTGTCTATAATTCGACTATCTCACCATATTGCTTTTAAGTCATATTCCATACAAAATGTGATGGTTTTATGAAATTCCTAAATAAATTTACTTAAATACACTTGTTACATGCTAGTAGTTTATAAGTGTGGCTAAAGTTTTAGAGATAATATCAAACAAAAGTCAAAACACATAATTTAATTTTTGAAAGCTTTGATTTCTGAAATACAAGATCATTTTGCAATGCTAAAAATGATTTGCTTGTTCTGACATCCCAGTGCAACCCTATGTTGACCAGCAATGCAAGTAACAGACAGAAAATATCGGCATTTACTCTAAACTTATCTCATCTTACCCTTAATCCTGACATGTCAATAGTAATAGCTGGAATGCCTTCTTCATCTCCCTTGGGGGCAACTTGGTTCAGCAAATGGTAATAAGCTCTTGAGTCCTGTGACAGACAGAGAAATTAAAGGGAAGAAAAATTACATCTAAAGCTCAGCCTCTGCATGCCAGTACTTCCCTGAACAATGTGCCTGCATGCTTCATTTTTATTACATCGATCATTGGGCTACGTAATTAAATTAATTAAGCTGGAAGCACTTAGCAATTCCTACTTTATGCTGTGTTTGCCAGATCTATTTCTTCCCTAAGCCAATGTGCTGCAGAATGTTCAACACACAATACAAAATACTGTGTGCTGCACTTACAAAAAGGACAGCAACAATGAAGAGATATTAGAATCTACTTAATCTGAACACAAAATTAGAGATAACAAAATGCATACCTTTATAATGTTGTAGAAGTCAGGCTGCTGAGCATTTAAGAGAAGAAAATGCAGAAGGAGAAAGCAGATGTTTAAAGAGGATTTCTAAGCATTGCTTGAACAGTTATGGAAGAGAAAGCATAGTTTTCAAGGACAAAAGTTAAAACTAACAACAGTATCAGCATTTTTCAGGAAAAAGGGCAGAAACAAGACAAGAATTTAACATGTTGTGTCTTTAATCTTCTGTGAAGTATAACGTTGCTTCCACATGTGGAAAATATTAACTCACTTCAAAAATAGCTCAAAGAACTGAAAATAAAGCTATGTGTTAATGGCTAGGGACTTGACTAACTAACTCAACTAATGTTATTCAAAATATAAAGTAGATTACATGCATTCAGGGCTACAGCAGAGGTTGGGGCAGGTGCCATACTGAAGGAAAGACCAAACGGGGGAACTGGAAGAGCCCCATCCCCTTCCTCTGTATCTAGTTACATATTTGAGTAAGGTTCAGGCTTTTCCAAACCAAAGTCACATCAAGAGTCACTTAAAGAAATTTAGGAAAGAGGAAAGCAATAGAGGCAAAAAACTGAAAATACAGTTGTAGAGTCCATATGCCCTGTCCAGAGCCAGCAGCCATTCCTTTCCCAGGCATTTGGTGTGCTGGGGCTGACAGTGATGACTGGGAGGTTGGGACAAGGAGGAATACTAGTGAGTGGAAAGGTAAACCCCACTAAAAACATTCTATGCACCCAGCTCCATGTCTTCAACAAAGCAGTCTCAGCTGCTTGGATTGTTTCAGTGTTCAATCCCTGTGTGGAAGACAGAAATTTGGGTGGCAGCTGCTGTTTTGCTGTTATTGGTCAGTGTTTCTCATACCTTGATGTCTGAGCTGAAGTTGTTGACTTTGTTGCATCCTGCATTTTCCAGATGATAGTTTGCCCACCTCAGCAGCAGGTCCTCTGGAGACAACTTCATCAGATCCTCCAGGCTCTCTCCTTCTCTCAGAAGAGCAATTAAGGCTAAGCAGGGATGGGAAAAAAAAAATTAAAAAATAATGTGAATACTTTCTGAGGAGAATGTATGGTTGTTCTCTCTCTAAAGGTGAGTGGCCAAAGTGTTGCCAAAATTCAAGGTGCGTTAGCATGACAGAGGACATAAACAGAAAAAGGGTCTCATCAATAAAATGAGAAAAAGGCTGTTATTTGTGTATCTAGTAGTGGATCATGTAGAAGTGGAAGACAATTTCAGTGTGGTCTAAGAAACACCCCTGAGAAGGGAAATCTTCAACTAAATCAGTTTGCTCAAAGCCCTATATGACCTGACCTTGAATGTTTTGGGGGATGGGGCATCTACCACCTAGATGAGGCAACCTAGGCCAGTGTCTGACCACCTTTATCACAAAAAATGTCTTCCTTATAGCTAGTCTAAACCTACCCTCTTTTATTTAAAGCCGCTATCCCTTATGTATCACAATAGGTCCTGCTAAAAAGTTTGTCCCCATCTTTCTTATAAGCCCCTTTGGGTACTGCTGTAAGATCTCTCTGGAGCCTTTTCTTCTCCAGGCTGAAAAATCCCAACTTTCCCAGTATGCCTTCATAGAAATGTTCCAGCACTCTGAGCCTTTCTGTGGCACTTCTCTGGACCTGCTCCAACAGGTCCAAGTCTTTCCTGAGCTAAGAAGTCCAGAGCTGGACTCAGTGATGCTGAACACGGGGGCAAGATTGGAATGAAAATATGAACATAGACTTTCTGCAGCTTAGATTAAAGAAATCTCAGTGACCTTCACACTGAAACTGAATTCACACAGGTATTCTGGAGTACTTGCACATGACTTCATGGGCTCGCGGGCCAGTAGGGTTAACTCATCTGTCAATTGGAGAAGATACCTATTTTATAGAAAAATTAATATAGTATTCATGTTCATAAAAGGACAAACAGATAGGAGGGAAGGACTGACTCTTGCAACTGCAGTATGTTCAGCTGATCTCTGGATCATGAAAGGCTTTAGAACAAGTTTTGAAAAAAAGAACTAATAACCTCGAAACTAGTTGTTAATGTGATAAAAGGGGAGAGCATCACACTACTCTGATCTTCTTCCAATCTTTTGTCAATTTTTGAAAGAAATATGGATTTGCTACATAAAGGAAACAGTGGAGACATACTATATCTGGAGTTCCATAGATAATTTGATACAGGGTGCAATAGCGTTAAACTGGACCAGAGGGGATAATAAAAGCATTTGAAACTAGACAGAAGATTTTATGAAGGAAAGAGTGTTAACTGTAGGCTGGAAGAAGGATTCTTGTGGAGTTGATCATGGATTGATTTTTGGATTAATGTTTTCTTTTTTTTTTTTTTCATCAATCATCTTGGTACAAATACTAGCAGTGTGCTAAAAATGTGAAGATGATATTCACTAGGTGGCATAGTCAATACAGAGGACGATCAGGAAATCAGACAGAGAGAACTACATGACAGTAATAAAAATGGAATGTAATTTAATAATGCCATATTCAAAGACATTCACTAGGGAATTGATATGAATAACCGCTGTTAGCTAAAAGCTCATATGAACAGAGGATGAGAACAACTTGAGTGTATTAGATATCTTCTGAGCTACTCTGAGCCACCATTTGATATGACCATAGGAAAAACAAACATGATATTAAGTGCATCCCAGGTAATTCCCGTAGAGGTTGGGATGTACTACTGTCTTGATATCATATGCTCAGGAAAGTTCATTGGAAATACAGTGTCCCATGTTCAAGAAAGGGGAATTTTACCCAGAACAATTGTAGAGAAGGGCTATCAGGGAAAGACAGAACCTGAAAAGAAATAAAAATTACCTTGGCTTGTCTACCCTGACAAACTGAAGTTTTAGATGAGAAGTGAAGGAGAAAATATCAGAAAGTCAAAAATACCAATTAAGCAAGGCAAGGCTACCTACAAAGGAATGGAAACTGGAAACTCTGGAAACTGGTGGCTCTGGCAATAAAAGGTATAGAAATGTGAAAAGGGTGAGGCAATGAAGGTAACACCTGCATGGAAACTAGAGGAAAGTTGGTTGAGCAGACTATCCAGAGGCATGGGGAACAAGGCAGCAAGATGAGGTGCCATGTGAACTGCAGGTACACGCCCACACCCTCACCCTGCAGCTACTTCATGGAGAATTTTGGCATTGGTAGATACATCTGGAGTGCCAGTTTGTGGCTCCCCAATATGACAGAGACATTGACAAACTGAGGCAAATCAGTGCAGGGAGACCAAGCTGGTTGGATTGGAGTATGTGATATATGGGAAGAGGATGAGAAAACTGTGTTTGTTTAGCTTGGAAAGAGGTTTGAGAGGGGAACAAGTACTGTCTTCAACCATTATAGAGGAACCAGGTCTGCATTTGCCCAGTATGCAAAGCAAAAACCTGAGAAGTTGCAGACACAAGGTACAGGAAGGGAAATTCCAACTAGATATAAGAAAAAAAAAAATTCAGAGCAAGAGTAGTTGAGCTCTGGAATAGGCTGCCCAAAGAATACTGGAGAAGGCCCTGAGCAACCTCATCTACTGTAAGCAAGTAGCTCAATGGCTGAATCAGAGGACCTCCAGAGGTTCCTTCCAGCCTAAATTATTCTGTAATTCTATAATTCTGATTTCACAAAGAAAGAGGAGACGTTTGGCAATAGAGCAAGAAAGAGCAAAGCTTTCTGAATGCAGAATTCTTTATCCCAGATTTAATGCCAAAACACCAATACTTGGGTGTAGACCATTATTCCCGATCCAATGAGACTGAAATGGCTCTGAACATATAAGTCTACAGACAGCCTTGGACTTTTGACTGCCGGAACTTGTGAAAAGCAAGGAAAACTAGATCAGTCAAGAAAACAGGCAACATATACTTGAAGAAAAAATTATTTTTTTTTTAAAAGACCTTTATCCTAAAGACTGTTCAGTGATAGCAGTAGACAACTGAAATCAAGAGCCATACGTACCTTCATTCCTGCTGATCTCTATGTCAGCAAAGAGTCCAATTTTGATGACTTGCCATAAAAGACCCAGAACCAGGTAAGGTTTCCCTTCTTTTAAGTCTTCAGCTCCAATGTTAACAACATGGCACCCAATGGCTGAAGCAGAGTTCAGGGCCAAGTTCAGATTTTCCTATGGAAAGAAGAGATGTTTTGAATGATGCAATAACTGGGGAACTGAGGATACAGGAAGGGAGCACAGCCAGAACTAGTGAAATCTGCAGGCAGCCTCACTGTGTATGCATTTATGTACCTAGAACCATGTCTTTCCTGATGCAGCGCTCCAGGTGAAGTCTCACCAGAGTAGAGGGACAGAATCACCTCCCTTGACCTGCTAGCCACACATCTTTTGATGCAGCCCAGGATACATGTCTGACCACAGGGAGCAGGGGAATACAGTATCTCCTGGGGAGTACAGGTAAGTTCTGGGTCCCAACATGAAGACAGAAAGAATCTCTCTTTGGCAAAGGTGAAAAAAACCATGTCACTGGGCATTGGAGATCAAAGCGTATGTCTGCACTCACAGTGATGTCCTGGCTCAATCCTGGTTACCAAAGTCAGGATCTCCCTGTAACTAATGCTCAAGCACATGCTCAAGTACAGACTTTAGCTACAGCATGGGGCAGGCTCTCCTCTGCTCAGTCTTGCCCATGTGGAGGAACAAGGCTACAGTCCAAATGACTGGCAGATATTCCAGGCCCAGCTCTCCCTAAGCACTATGCAAAAGCCCTGACGCCTAAGTTACAAGTTACTAGCTGGCAGTGTTTACAAAAAGCACACTCTCATAGGAATCAGTACAATTCCTGTTAAGTTTTTAACTTCGCAGTTCAGCCAAGGTCAGAACTGGTGAAGTCTGGATATTTTCTTTCTGAACTTTGGATTATAGACTCCTGGGAGTGTTCAGTGGAATCAGAGGGACACAGTGATTCACAGTGAGGGGCAGAAAGCAAGTGATATTTCAGGAACATTTAAAAAAAATTGGTCTATATTATTAAAAAGGTGGCTTGGTAAACAGAGGACAAGTAAAGCAGGAAAAGAAGACTGGAAAATATAATTTATGATACAGATTTGCAATTTTTCACGTGAATTTCAGCACTGCTGGCACAACGGGGAGATCAGATTAGATATCAAATGCAGAGAGAGACACAGTGTAAATTCTCATAAGCTAGAAAAATTGGACCATTTCAAATTAATTACCTTTTCTCCACCAGACAGCTCTAAAAGGGTTAAGTTAAAGTGGAAGCTATATTGATCAAATCATGTCTATCTGTGACACGGATTGATCTGAGCTGCATCATTAAGCTATGCTGCTGACCAAAATGATTAGAACTGAAAAATGTGATATACAGCATAGAAATCCAATTTAATGGCTTTTGAGCTTACTTGAGTCTGGCTAATGTTCCATAAGTGCAGAGTAGCTGAGGGCTAAACTGGGTTAGGTTCATGTCTATTTCATATATTTATATTCCATACCCAGCTACATAGATGTTGTGCATATATAAATCTCTCTACATACTGCTCAGTGAGAAACACAATAAACTTTAAATAGGTGAAAATTAGCACTATTATTTGTCCAATTTTAAAGTCATACACATGTGCATGTAATAGAAATAAAGAAGTGTTTCAGTATTCAAGATGAAATAGCAAGGCTTGCAAAAGGGAGGCAAAGGTTTTAGTCCAATTTCAGGCATGTTGCACACCATGGTACTTCCAGGATCACAGTTAATATTTTGATGAGGACATCAGACTGCAACACAGCAGTTGTGAAGTCAAGTCCATCACCATGCCTTAGATGTGGAGTTCAGCCTTTTGAGAGCTACTCCAGCTGGAATTGGTCACTGTACTATCTAGTTGCTCTTGCATTCATATGGCATCTGCCAAAAAAGTATCTAAAGCTTTGATCTGGTAAACATTATACATTGTGTTTGGTTAGTCAGATTGCTCATACGTTTGGAGAGAAACAGAAATATAAGTCTTTAAGTTTTTATGACATAGACCTGAGCATCTCACTTTGCCACAAACAACTTTGCCTGATTGTGTTGGGCAGAACCATGGTATATCCAGCCTTTGCTTTAAGTGATTATGTGAAAAGATCCGAAGGGGAGAAGAAAAGAATCTTGTTGTATTTTAGTACCTGTATTGTGAAGGGTGTGAGTTTCTTTTTGTTGATTGTTCTCTCATCAATGGTATCTGGCACTGAAAAGTTGATCATCTTACTGGAAATATAAGGAAAAAAAAAAACAAGAAATACACTAACAACTACACATGCACAAAATACAGATATAGCTCTTGTCACTACATTGTAGGACAAGTCCAAGAGCTGGAGAGTTACTTAACAAATATGGATAGTCACCCCCTGTTTCTACATATACACATAGAGACACACACTCAGTACTTCTTTTGGGTCACATACAGACTGTACTACAGGTGCAAGGCCAAGAATGCCACAAGGTGAAGTCATGTGGAAAGTTTATTGTGCAGAAAATGTCTGTGAAAGCACTCACTATTTTGTGCTGCTTTGTGTGAAACCCCAAAAGTCCTTGGGCAAAAATAAAACCGAGTAGCTCCTCAAATTTCACTGACTTCATCTAATTGTAAGGGTCTAGAGGCAAGAAAAAATCCTCATTAAACATGAAAGATGCTTTATATTTTTGAAGATAAAAGAAGCAAAAAACCATAGAATTATTAAGGCCCTGAGTCTGCTAAGGTTCATGAGCTTATTGTAAATTCAGCAGCTTCTGTTTAAGCAGAGATGTGAGTTTTTGCAGACTCATGGTTCCCATTTGTGAGAAAGATAGGTATTATTTACCAAAGCACTATGCCATCACCAACCGCCTGGAAGAGGTCATCTGTTTCTGGATTCATTGGGACCACGTGTTTACAGTCAGGGTCTTTCTCAAGGGCTTTGTTAATCCAGTTGACAAAGGCATATTTTTCTTCCTCTGCGGACACAATGTCAAATCCATAAGTTTGCTGTGCAGTACCTCTACAATCATTTTACTTACAAAGGCAGAACTCCTGGGGCAAACATCTCTCCCACCAGTGTGATTGATCAACAAAACCCTAAATGGAAGAAGGCTCTGAGGAGACAAGAAAATGAGCTGAAGACAGCAATGGGCTTGAGCTGGTTAATACACCGTTGATATTCCTTCTCACTCGCCAGGGTTGCCTGGTGTCATGAGGGCAAGCGTATTATAGAGACTGGTAGTGAAGTTTGTGTGATTCAACTATACGGTGCAGATGTTAAGCTCTGCAAAGAGTATTTTGTACGTGAACCATAATTTGAATCCATTTTTGTACCATTCTGCTAAATAGAAATCCCACATAACTTCAAATAAATTCAAGTAAGTCAGTTCTGTATTATACTTTACACCCTCTTCATGTGGAATATCTAGATTTGCCAGGATTGGACTCTGACAAGGAGCATTCAGAAGGTAATGGGCAAATGTTGCCTGTAGTTCAACAGGGCTGTAGCATAGCTGTCCTGTACCAGCAACAGCTCACACTGCCCCAGTAGCTCAGAGGAGACGTCTGTGCTCAGGTGGGTAGAAACATCAGAGGAAGCATCCTCTGTTCTCCCTGCCCTGGAGAGAGTCAGTCCCCCACTCTTGCCCCTGGAGAAGACAGCCAAGGGTGGGACCTCCTCCCTGTGGAGCTGCTTCAGTGTGAGCTGTGCCGGGGCAGCAACAGAAGCAACTGTGGCTGCCCTGAACTTTCAGCTTGGAGAAACAGGCTGGAATAAGAGCCCTGATGGTGTTGTGCCCTCTATAGAAAAAACGTCAGGAACTATCTGAGTTTACAGAATAACGCACTGGCTACTGGTAAAATGTATGAGGAAATGGGTTAGAAACAGCGAGGAACCTGTGTCTTCCCTCACTGACGAGCAGGACATCAACCGGTCAGTCTCTGTGCTGCTGCAGCTGTGCCAGGAGGCTGCTGTGCACAGCAGGACTGCAGTGCATTTAAAGTAGTGGAAGATAAATAGGCTGGAGCTTCCTCCCGTAGCCACAGCTGTGACCACCCCAGTAAACTACCTCAGGCTACTTTTGACAAAGACCCTGCTCTGGTGCTTTGTCACCTTCACAGCTCTTTGGCACACACCAGCCTTGACTGAGCAGCCATCAAAGATCACTGAGCCCAGAGCACCTGGGCTTGCACTGAGATAAGGTGCACGTGATCTCTGAGGCCTCACTTGTTGCTATCAACACAGGACAGCTGTACCTACCTGAGTAAGAATGTTGTGTGCCAGCACTGGACTGCTCGGATGTCCCACCAATAGCACAGATCCCCTCCTTCTTGTTGATTTGTTTTCTGAATGACTTGGCAACATCATCACTCTTCAGGTTTTGGAAAATCTTTCAAGCGTGAGAGACAATTTTAAAATTTTAGAGAATTAAACCAAGCTAAAACAGTGAGCTCTTGGGCCAGGAGACACATTCTCTCTGCTTCATAATAGGGAAGGACAGCTTGAGTATTTTTCAGTGGGTTTCTCTGTACAGTCTGTGTATCTGCTGTGGTACAACAGGATTATGCACAGTGTTTATGCTTTCAAAGCAGTGAACAAGGACTGGCTAAATAACAGAAATGTTGCTTTGGAGGAGAGCAGTTTGGGTTTGAAGAAAGGGCAAGTAAAAACCTGCTTCTCCATCCCAAGGGAAATTCTGCTATTTTAGTGTTTGCTTTTGACCCAGTTCAGACCAGGAAAAAGAAAAATGCCTCATAAAGTTTTCAGTTTCAATCTGCTGAAACTTTTTGTAATCATCTAGCCAGAACATAATCTTTTTGCAACTTGTAACTGAAGAACTTTATCTTGCTGCATCAACCAAACTGAAACATACAAAGTCTGTGAAATAAGCAGCTGCATTCATGTAACTTGTCCCAGTTAATACTAGGATTTCTAGTTTGGTTACCTTCTACTTTCAACTTTTCCAGTGAGGAGACTCCTTGGATTAACAAGGTGCCCATGAGACCCTACACTCGTGCCTCTGCTGTGCCCCGGGGGCCGCCTTGAGTACCCCACCTGGCATTTTACTTACTGAAATAAATAACATCTTACTTACTGAAATAAATAACATCTTACTTACTGAAATAAATTCATCAAAACTGATCCTGCCATTCCCTGTGGTTGTCAGATTCTGAATGAGTTCTCTGGCTTTATATCCTGGGAGAGGGAAATTGGCTGCCTTTAACGCTTCTGTTAATTCATTGGCATCGATGAAGCCATCCCCACTGATATCTGCAAAGATTAAAGCAAATTTTACATTTTACATCACCCAAATGAAATTTTCTGCATATAGAGGCTGTTGTTTTTTATTTTACCCAAGGAAAGGCAGATTACGTATAAAGATCTATTGTCTCGAAATCTGGTATTTTCAACTGCTTTGGTGTCATTCACACCCAAGAAAAAATTACAATCATCTGTTAACAAACAAAAACTCATAGTGATGAATTTATATTTTTTTTGACATATAGTAATATCTTAACAAAGTTAGGTTTAAATGGATATAACTGCCTTTCCAAGATTTACATACAGACAAAGATGATTTATAGAGAAATCATCCTTTATACAGGACATCGAAAGAAAAAGAAATTGATGCAATATACATGTGCATTTATTATATAACTTCTGATTTTGGCCTGTTTTCTGCATCTAATATCATCAGAAGTAATGAACTGAGAGGCTTGGTCATCCTCAAAGTAAAAACTTGGATGTTTCTTTGTGATAGTGCTAACATAAATAGCCATGCTGAGCTTCCTGCAAGATCTGGGGTAGTATTTTATGAGAAGATCATAAACACAGGTTACACAGTCCTTTTTTCTCCACTAGTTTGTGAAAAAATCCACAGATAAAAATGCAAACAGTTTATCACATGGAGAGTTTCTGTTAAAACATTATGGTTATGTACATAGATATATGTACATATAGTTTTCATATTTGGCTTTTATATATCTCTGTTTCCTTTTTTACAGGTTTTTTTCCCCCAGCCTGCAGGCTGAGGTGATTTCAAAGAATTGCATGCTGATTTCCTGCATAGTAAGTTGCAATTTCAGTCACTTGTTGCATACTGTGAAAAGGCACTCGGCTCTCAGCATCAGTAGCACGGATTAATACAGATTGCAAAGAATATCCTATCCATTTCTGAAGTCATACAACAAAAGGATCTCGACTTGGAGAGGGAAATGTCTCGGAGAGCAATGAGAGCTTCTTTCTAGCATTTTGTGTGAGCAACCTGAGCAACATGGTCTAGTGGAAGGTGTCCCTGCACATGGTAGGGGAGTTGGAGCGAGATCGTCTTTAAGTTCCCTTCCAATGCAAACCATGCTAGTATTCTGTGATTTATCTTGTCAGTGCATTCGGTGTATGGGACACTCACAGAGACCACATTTTTAAGATTGCCAGCCTAGAGTACTGTGCGCTCAGAAATCAAACAACCACCACCTGACAACTGATTAATGCATAATCCAGCAAGGCTGATAGATCTGCTAATAAAAGTTAAGTGAGCTGTGAGAAGAACAAGGACCTTTTCTTGGAATTTGGGTAGACGGTGATGGGTCTGTGTGATGTGACTTTGAAGGAGACAAATCAGATGAGACCTTTAAAGGTTTGGAAAGGAAACACATATTAAAAATATATGGGGTTTGAAAGATCATTGTAAAGGGATTACAAATTTTTTAGCCATTTGCACATTTGTCCTCTCCATATTCTTCCTTCCCATAGGGAGTACTCAATTCACATTAAAATACAACCCTTTTGCCTTCCAAATAATTTGTCAGAAATTAACAATATTCTTAGCAAAACATTTGAGCATATTTCCAATATGGTTTTCTGTACAGCTTTTGATTTTTTCATAAACCCCACTGGAGCTCAACATCCTCCTCTGATAAGAGGCCATTGCTCGGCAGCGTGCTGCTGTGGTTTCATCTGTGAGACCTGCAGTGGCAGGAAAAAGACTTTCTGTGGTTGCTGTGACACAGCAGATCAGTGCTGGAGCAAACTCCATTTCTTCACAGCTGGTCAGTACATGACAAAAGAGCTTGCTATGGCTTCACACTTCAGCCATGTCTTTCCTGTTCTCTGTACTCACCAACTTTGCTGAAAGCCTCCTGTAGCTCTGCCATCTCCTCCTCTGAGAAGTGTGCTGTTGACGCCATTTTTTACTTCTCTGAGTGGCAGGTCTGCAAGAAGAAAACACTTCTTTTTAATTGGTGCTTTTTGGGTTTGCAGTTGTGATGAAAAAGAGAGGTTTTCACTTGGATTTTCCAAGTCCCAGAGCAGCTCCCCATAGCTGAAAATCCAGCTCCTCCCTGTATCCTGAAATCAAGTGAAAGGGTAAAATCCTGTGTACTTGAGATACAAATCCATGTCCCTCTTGTTGTTTTGCCAGGCCCTGCTCAAAACCCCAACAGTTTTATTTATACTAATTTAATTGGAATTAAATCCTACCTTTGCAAACTTTTGCTTCTCAAGGAGAAAGCAGACCAAATTGTGCTGGCTCTTGCTATTCCCCCTTGGAAACACAATTCACAATGCATTTCTTCAGTAGTGCAGGCAGAGAAGCAGCAGTCCTGGGTGCTTCTCAGGGCTCTGGGTTGGAGTGAGAGCTCCAGGGGATATTTGCACTACTTACCTTTGGGTACCTAATGATGAGGCTGGGTCACCCTTACAAGGTGGAGGGTTGGAGAGAAGCTCCTTCACAAAGTGTTCAGAGCACCAGGTCTGGCTTCCCAGAAGTCAGCTACCTCTTTTAAGGACTTTCCTCCCAAGATATCTAAGTGCCTGAGGTTGGGTAGCTTTAGGAATGTGTGGTTGGAAAAAGTTTTCCTGCTTTTTCTCTCATCAAAGATATAAAGCAGGAGAAACAATTGGACTTTCACTTTCTAGATGCCTTTTTTAATAATCAGAACGGGAAAGTTTACTTCCTTGTATCACATCATTAAATACACTGCCAGAAGATGCACATTATACCCCTTTTCTTTTTTCATGCACCTACTGTCCCTTGCATCTATTCATGAGGAAACTATTCAGGAGACAGACTATCTATTATTCTATATTAGTGAGAATGACTCTAGTGTCCTATGTCTCTTTAACTATTAATTAACCAAGCAACTATTTAAATAGAATAGAATAGAAACCTGAGTTGATCTTGGGAAGTGGTTGCTGTAGCTACAGTGTTCAAATGAGAGGGGAAAAAAATCAGAAATACCCCATTCCCAGACTTAAGTTAATACTGCAAAATTAGAAAAAAAAATACAGGTTTGCTATAGCCCTCTAAAAAAAAAGGCAGAGTTAGGTACAGCCTATCTGGGCTTCAGATTCAATGCTCTCCTGAACTCATGCATTGATTTCTTGTATCTGTGAAAACCACTATGGACATAGCTTTGAAACAGCCCAAAGGCAATCTCATGTGATTAGCTTCTTGTTTACTGTCTCCCTCTAGCATTATGCACCCTTTTTCTGCCTAGTCACTGTGATTTTAGGATGAGGACAACAGTGAAAAATCCATTTGTTCGCTCCAACCTTCATAAGTAAAGAAATGCAGAAGAATCCACAATACTATCGCTCTTCTGTCATGAAAACCCATGTGCAGTTTTCTGCACAATGGAGCTGATGATTGCTATTGAAATACAATATTAAAATTGGTTCTAACCACCATATTTTCAAGAATTACCTTCAAAAATCCCTCTGATACTCTAGCAATGTGGGTTATGTGTACTAGGGTAAAATTAGATCCATAGTCTTCCCCCATCATCCTAGTATTATTCCTGCCTCTGATGCCTCACTATCAATCTTTTTTGTTGCCTGCTGTGTGGTTTTGCAAATTGTGGATTAACTAAAATGCACCTGGACACATGAAAATCTTACACTATCAGCAAGAAAATCCATATTCCGCTGCAAGATCATCTCTTCTAGTCCAGTCACTTGATCAAGCAATATAATTTGCCACACAACTTTTGATAACATTAAGACTGTTCTAGGCTTAATGGGTAAGAAACACCACAGGTTGTTGCCTATAACATTGCTTTTGCAAAGTGACCTTGAGGAAAAATTATCACTGACATAAAATGGACTCTTCTTGATTGCATAACAAGTTGTGGCCTCTGATAAGTGATCTGTTAAATACAGAGAATCCTATTAATAGTAAATCTGTTCACATGTGTGGGCATTTATACTACTACTACTAATAGGATGAAGGGTTTTGCTGTAATGACCCCTTTTGACATGATTTTTAGGTCAGTATTATCCACTCCATTGTAAAGGTAACTATGCTTGGCTGAGCAACCAGATGCACCTCTGCACTGAGAGCAAGAACTGGTCCTTGATCACCTGAGGAGTATTTGTACTCAGGCAACAGAAGGATTGTCACTGCCTGCTCCAACACACAACTGAGTTTCTTCTACATTTTCACCCCCCTATTATCTCTTGATTTCAGCCTGTCAGCTCCACCATCTAACATCACTGGGTATTGCTGACTAATACCCCACTCTGTTTTTGCAGCCATGAGATTTGGACAGGCACCCTGCTGCCATCTGCACAGCTATTTTGGCAGGTCAAATGCATCATAACCCATCATCTCTCTGAGCGTTTGACACTAGTGCTTACCACAGTACGTAAAATCCATACCAACAGAAAAAAATCCATACCACATAATGCCATGTAAAATCCATATAAACAAAAAATCCCTTTATAGCCACCACCTCTATATAGTTTCAGGTTATCTCTAATGTCATTTTCAGCAAGGGAATGCAATAAAGGCAGGTGAAAAGTTTAATGTCTTCACTGCAGATCTTCTAGGTTCATCTGCAGCCAGAAGACCTCTGCCAAACCCCTTGGCAAGCATGTGAAAGCCCTTCAATTTACACTCAATTAATCAAAACTAGAATTTTTAGATTAAAGGTTTTGGAGCTATTCTCAATTAAAAATCACTGTCATTCTTTAAAGTGTTCAAGTAGTAAAAACAAAACATGAGGAAATCAAGAGATTAAAAGTCCAAAGCTTTAAAGGAGAAAATGGCAAAAAGGAGAAAATTTGCTTTCGAAAAACCTGCTTTTCACTATATAAAATGCTTATTTTGCTTAGATCATTAAATGATGATACTTAGACAGACAGAAATGTAAAATGCTTCTGGATAATGCTGCGAGAGGTCAGGCTCGATATTTTCCTTCTGATTTTATCAGCCAAAAGAGAGCTATTTGCTCCTAGGGGTCAATCACTTATAGCACTTCACCATCCTCAGTGCAAATTGAAAATGCTTTAGGCATCCCACAATCCTGGGTGAGTAGCCCAATTACTCACAACCCACAAGGCATTGCAAGCACATGGTGCACTGCTCTGCTCCAAACCATTTGCCAAATCAGTATGACAAGAGAGATGCAGAGAAAAAAATGCAGAAGAAAAGAGCAAAGGAGAATATGTGGAAAGGATGAGCAATATGAACAAGTTGAAAAAGCTACTTTGAAGAGAATAGTTGTTGAGGAGCTGCCTGAGGGAGGCGCAAAGGGAAAATCAGCTGGGGAGACCCAGGAGATGGCTTTGAGCACAGTGATGTATGGCAAGAAGCAAAGAAAAAAGCTGGGCACGGGAGAGGCATGGTAACACGGAGGGAGTTTAATAAGGACTGAATGCAAACAGCCTAGCTATCAGCACAAATGAGATATTGAAGATCAGCAGCAGCTGGAAGGAAGGATTTTGAATTTGGTGTGATGGAAGATCAGTGAAAGAACTGAAGTTCCTTGGAGAGAATGAGGTGAAAATCAGCACATGCTTGGATGCTGAGACAGGATGCTGAGGAGAGGAAGACAGCTCCCCAGGTTAGAGCAAGAAAGACAGTGGAACTGCCAACAAGAAAGAAAAGGAAGGTAATAAGCATTCAGAAGAAAAATAAAACACTCCCTGAGGCACTCTGAGACTCAGATGGCTTCAGGACATCCAGATTACACACTACCTGGAAGAGATACTTCCTTCTTGTTTGCCAAAGAGCATAAACCCACTATTGCAAAAGCGAAAAATAAAATTGTGCACATGCACTCTTTCCCCCTCAGAAGACTACTGAGTTACAGATTAATGTAAAAAAAAAGGGAAAATGAATGATCTCACCTAAGCTGCTGAGAATTGTAACAAACTGATATCAAAAGAGCCTCTAACGAAGCAGTCCCTTCCCTGCCATCATTTCCAAACTAATGTTATAGCCGTGCCATAAAGTCTCCTTTTATTTGTCCTTATCCTCAGAAGAACCTATGATCACACTGATGTTTTAAGAGATCTAATAACAAACTATTTTCAGACTGGAATATAAAGGAAGAGCTAAAATAATCCTAATACCTGAATGTTATTGCTAAATTGAAACACAGTGATATTGATTTTCTTTCATTTCTTTTCAATTTTGAAGCCATAGTCTGAGAAGCAGCCTGGTTATGCGTTGCTTGGCAAAGTGTGCACCCACCATGCAATATAAATAATAAATGGCAAAGCCATTATAACCTCAAGGTTTTCCAAGAGTTGTATTAAATAGTTACCTTGTTTCATATTTTCCTCCACTTCTCTGGTATTTAAGCCTTATTGCAAGCAAGGTAATGAAAACTTTGAAGACGTGAAATGGCACTTTACAGCTAGACATAAAGTTGTACCTTTTCCCAAAGCAAAAAAGCAAATTTCATGGGACAACATTACATTTCACGAACACATTTAGTCAGGAACAACTTAACTGAGAATTTGGTGCCAAGGAAGTTGAATTAACTACTAATATTTATGCACTTTATACCATCAGGGCTTTGTTTTGTCAATGTACCCTAACTTTGTTAATTATATGATGACCTCTCTAGCTGTTGGGAGAATGACACAACACATGTTCCCTGTCATATATAAATTTCCCTATTTCTCCTGCTATCTTCTCTTTAAGCTTGTTAATTTTTTTCTGAAAGTGATGAAATAAGAGGCACTCACTGTTGCGAAACACAGCTGTTAGAGTTGTGTAAGACCGCCCCCCACCTCACACAAAACTCTGCCTTTTATTTTATCAGAGCTCACAGCTCTAGTTCCTTTTCTCTTTCTTGTCTCATCTACAAATCCAGCTTTCTATAAGGGTTGGGGAATACTTTCCTAACTCTTGTCTGCATTAGACTTTCCCTCCTAGCTGATATCAAAAGGGAACCCCCAGCAATCCTCCCCCAGTGCACATCCTGCTCTGGATCATTCCATCAGCAGGCAGGATTAAGAGAAGGGGCCTCAGAATTGTGCCAGAAACTCTTGTGATGTGAAGCATCCCATAGGCCAGAAAAATATAAGGGAAAAGGGAGTATCTTGAGCTTATTCAATCTTCCTCCCATATTTATTGCACCATTGTGTACCTGCCCATTCCTGTTCGCTCATCAGAATATTCCTGATAAGATATTCCTCCCCAGAAAGATTTCCCTCTACCTTTCTCTCACAAGGTACTACACGTAAGTCCATATATTCATATGCATTTCTGTTCAAAAAAACGTCTCAGCTGGTTTTCTACAGTGTGGAAGGGCTGAGGAAGAGACGAGAAAAGATTTTTTAGTTAGGCTCTGGTATTTTCTTTCTGGAGACAAGTTTTTGCCATTTTCATGGGCACAAAGGGGTGAGAAAAAGAGAAATTACTCAGTGGATCTCATGTTGAAAGAAGAATCAATGCTACAACCACAGCAGTGTGGCCTAGAAGTTCCTCAATTTGAAGTTTCATCTTGTGCTCATCAGCAAAATCCTTCAACAAAAATATAGCAAGCAAAGCCATCTTGTAGGCAGTCAGCCAAACATGTTCTTTTGTATAATCCGGAACAGTTTATGTCCCAATTAAACTTCATGGTCTCAGAATATTTGCTATTATCATGCTTGTCTCTCATATATTTCTTATCTGTTGGTTTTCTTACAATTCTGATCAAAATAACGTGCTTACATCCCTGGTCTAGCAGGGTGATCCATAGTGCAGCCACAGCACAATAGGATAGTAGGTTTAAAGCTAAATTTCCCAAGCCTTACAGCCAGTTTGAAGCTGCAAGTGATTATTTGCAGCAATAGCTCTAGGATATCCAAGCATCTTAGACAAAAAAACAGCATCCTTTATTCTTGTTTGTCACAGCTTCCAGGCAGGTTGAGTGGATATTTTTTTGTGATAGCTTTTTTTTCTGCTAACGATGTAAGATAAAAACTAGAATCCATATCTCTCTTCCTTGCTAGTGAGTTAGTCTCCAGCTAATCAGCTACTCACCATGGCTGACAGTATCAGCAAATACCATCTGATTGTGAACCACATGTCAATTAGACACATTTGTTACACAACAACTTTGAAAATCATTTAAGCACAAACTGCAACATTTCAAACATGTGTTGTTGCTCATTAAAAAAAGTTAATTTTTCAAGTTGTGCACTTAGAAGTATGACATTTTCCCTTCTTAAATAGCTATAGATGAATAAGAGTATTTTTAAAATTTCCTCTAAGATGCTGAGCTAAATTTTAAATCCTAAAGTAGACAGAAGCATACTTGACTCAATTAGCAATGTATCACAGGACTTTCAATTTGGGTGGGATCTTGCTGTTTAAATCAGCATACAAAAGAGAGAGGAGTCTTTCTGAAGTTATGGCAAATACTTCCTCCCCGGTACATTATAAAGACTCACAGTTTAGCCCACAATAAATTACAATCTTTGCCTCAAAGGCAAAAAGATTGGTGTCTGCAACAGCAAATCTCACCATGTATGCAGGCACTGGAATTATCAAACTGTTGCGCTTCACCTATTTTATTTTGTATACAATTTGAAAAAAAAAACACAGAGAAAAGACATTTATCACTGTTCAGAAAGTCACATGGTTATGTCCATGAGTTATTTTCTTAATGTTCCACTTTATAAAGGACCTTATTTGTCAATGTGATACCTGAGTCCTAAATCAAACCCAGTCAACAGAGCTTAGGAAGGGAAAATCCACAGAGTTTGGAGGGAGATGGAGGTCTCTTTTCAGTACCACTCAGTGGTAGGGAAGGCTAATCCTTCAAGGAAATTAAAACATTGAGAAGGCAGAGCTGTGAAACTATAAATACTCTCCTTATATGTCTTTTATCTGTCATATACATCCTACTAGGGAGACAGTATATGTGTACATATTATTTTTTAATAGAGTCTGTAGAATTTTTCTCAAAAAAATAAGATCCAGTATACTACATTTTTTGTTGGGTCACTTATCTTTCCTATCCCTTTACCAACACAAACTAGCTAGCTTTAAAGTGAAAACATTTTTCCACAGATAAAGGAACATTTTGATTTTCAAATGCTGTCCAGTGATTTTCATTAATTTTTTTTTCCAAAGCTGGTTTTCAAACCAAGCTAAATTGACAAACAGCTTCAGTAGTTCAGCAGATGTCCCATTTGGTATGGAAAGTACTGCCCCACCCAGTTCCATCTGCAGGGGCTGCTTTGGCTATGGGTGTGAGGAGCTACCCCACCTCTGTCCCATCACAAGTGGGGCGGCAGATGGGCACAAACCCCTGGACAGATAGATAAAATCTTCTCTTCCTATTCTTGTATACTGCAGTCTTACAGCAGGAGATCAGGTCACAAAGTACTGACTCAGTCCCAGATGTCCTGTGGAAGCCTGATGCAAGAAAAGGAGAAGAGGACCTGTGTTTCCAGCTCGTTTGCAGGAAAACAGTTCCTCTGTGCATGGAAAATATTTAAAAACATGTTCCAACTGTAAAAAGGAGATTTTTAGATACAAACATATATTTGCATTTTACTTATTCCACATGGATTTATGAATCTGCTTCTGTCGCTCCCATGCTGGGAGCTGTAGTCTGTCCTCAGGTCTGCAGGACACCTCACTGATTTCAGCAATGACCAGGCCCTTCCACCCACAGAACCAGACCTGAAAATGGAGAGCATGTCTGAACACAGCCCCCCTTACCAGCTGTCCTGCTGCTTGGGCCCCCATCTTACAATGGTGCCATGTTGGGAGCTGTAATGTCTCTAAGTGTGCAACAGGGAACCGAAGTAGGACCTGGAGCACTGGGAGGCACAGTCCTCCTGAGCCCCCTTCCACTGAAGAATGATTTGGCTTTATGGCATGGTCACTGAGCCCTGCCACTGGGCATCCCTCTCATACCTCTCACATGCCACTCTCCTCCCCATGGGTGCTGCCTCCACGTCCAGGACACGCCACTTGTTTCACTCAGGGGAAGGGATTTATTTCTTGTCCTACATCTTTCCTTTGATAAGTGCAAAAATGCACAGAGCGACCAAAGCAGAGTTCCGTTTCATCTTGCAGCACCTAAATACTGTTTCAGATTTTTCCCTAAATATTTTTCATTTTCATAAATATTTTATGTTATGTATCAGCATTTCTCTGAAGTCTGCTGTTTTGCATGAAAGGGCTAAAAGTATGAAAATCAGCTACATTTCTCAATGCACTGTACTCGCCTGAACTCCCCTGTCTCCTTACTTGCCCTTTACTCAAGCTCTTTCTAAAATTCTTTCATACTTTATAAAAAACATATGGTGATGACTTCATGGTAGGTTTTCTGTCAAGATAACTCTCCTCCATGCTACAGAGCTGCATTTTGAACTGCTCATGGCTGAAATTGGAAGGGAACAGGATTAAAAAAATTGGTAGCAAAATACAAGACAGTGGAGTATGTGGCAGGTTTTGTGAGCAAGGGGAGAGAAGCAACACCACTAGATTTGTTCAGTAAAATGAGCTTCATATAGACTCTCAAACATTTTATAACCATAATAGTATTCAGTCCAAACTGTTACTCAGTTTCAGTTGAAGAAGCAGATTCAAAACCAGTAATATAATGCATTCCGGTTTTG
Organism: Corapipo altera; assembly: GCF_003945725.1. NCBI lineage: Eukaryota > Metazoa > Chordata > Aves > Passeriformes > Pipridae > Corapipo > Corapipo altera. The sequence goes on along the minus strand of NW_020884872.1, from coordinate 57,428,899 downwards.
ACCTATAGAGTAAGCACTGTCTTCAGCTTCTGAGCTAAGTAAATCTGGACCTCATGGTCAGGACTGAAGCAGAAACTCCTGCTCTTGTTACCAGCAAGCAGCCAGGTACTTCCCACTCCCTTCTGACTCTAGCAACCCTTCTCAGTGGAGTTTCCCACCACAGAGGAGGTTTCCATACCTCCTATCTACTCAGGAGAGCTTTCCCAACTGCATCTCCGATCTTCTGCAGAACCTCTGTCCTCATCTCAGGAGGCCAAACTGCTCCTGTTGCACAGTAGAAAGGTGATACATGCTGGAGTTTCTCTACAGGAGAGGTTTCAGAGTGTGATTTGCTTTTATCAAGATGATCAAAGAGTAACCTGCTGAGCACCCAGCTGCATTTTCTAGAGATCATCTTCACTTGATATCTGTAGCAGAAAGATATCAGTCAGCCAATCCTGCCTTTAACTTTGGCTGTGATAGCAAAAACCTGAGGTCCCATTGGGTCAGTTGTACAGTGTTCAAACCAAATCCATGCGCTGATGAAACCACCATATGACAAGAACAGCAAGGCTGTTACAGAGCAAAAAGTTAAGCCTATAGACTGCTGCTTACCACACTACCACCTAAAATGTCTGTAGGCATTTCCAAATCATAATTCATCTGCAGCTTGAGCAGAAATCCCAAAGGTGACAAGGGACAAGCCTGACCAGCTTTAACAGTCAAGATCTTAAAAGGCAAATATAATGTTAGGACCACTCCATATCACTATTTTTAAAGTAGAAGTCCCTACTACAATTAGGTTCCATAATGAATTAGTTTTATTTATCCTCTGGAAAATAAAATTACTTTTACAAAAGCCTGATATAAATATCCCAACAGCCAGCAGATTACATTGTAAACATTATGAGCAAAAATGCATTATCTGTATGAATCCATGTTTTTGATCACTGGAATTAGAATTACTTTCTTACAGGGATCCCCTCTGCAATCTAAATAATAGTTTCTCACTTTATCATGCCCTGCCAAGTCAAAGACTACTATTCTACTCAGCCAAAAACCACTTTGCCCAATTAAATCCATCAAACACTTTCCTGAAGGTCAGTAGAAATGCAAGGCACAAGACTACTGGATAATGCTTCACACTAATACAGAACATGCACTGTTTTTCGTGGTGACCACAATTTCCTGTGCAGTTAAACTGCTGGTAAGCTCAGTGAGGGCAACTTGCCAAAAAAACAGCAGATGCTGTGATCTTACCTCCTGGGCTAAGCAGTGGGTCCAAACTGCCAGAGCAACAAACACCTCAACAGCTGCAAATCCAACAGAAAGGGAAGAACTTCTTACAAAACCAAACTTCTTGTACAGTTGAGGAACTGCAAAGTAGTATGTTGAAATAGCTCACTGCGTGATCAGGAAATTCTTGCTTTTCAGCAGAGCAACTAGTCAAGCCCAAGACTATGAGCCCAAGACTGAGTCTAGAGTGGGAAGTGACTGGTGACAAAACATCATAGTGTCATAGATTTTGTCTTTATAAGGAAATTTAGCAGTCTCTAACCTCATTACTCCTACAATAGGTCCACTGGCGTGTACCACTTCCTCTCAGTTCTGTTCTCACTCACTAAGACATGCATGTGTGCACATGCACACAAAATGCTGATAGAAGCAGCCATGGTTGAAATGTGTAACGGTAAGGTCTGCAGTCCCACCTCATGCTCAAGGCAGAGCTGGCTGCAAAGCCAGGCTGGGGTCCCTAGGACAGTGTTGTCAAGGATGGAAACTCTTCAGCATCTCTGGGCAACCTCTGCCAAAGTTTGACTGTCCTCACTGTGAAAACCTTTTTTCCATGCATGTAGTGGGAATTTCCTTTGATGCAATTTGTGGCCTTTCATTCTCAGTGTGCAATGCTGACAAAAGGTTGGCTCCACCTTCTCTATAACCTCTGATTAGGTAGGTGTAGACACCAAGAAGATCCCTCAGCCCTCTGCTCTCCAGGCTGAACAAGCTGAGCCCTTTCTTCCTCTTCTCTGATTTGTTGTGCTCCAGCCCAGGACCATCCTGCTGTCTCTCTACAGTTTGCCCAAGCCTTTATTGAACAAGGGAGCCTTAAAAGGACACGGCACGCCTCACACGACCTCATGACTGACACAGATTTCAAGGACAGCTTTCCCAGCTACACTGAGGGTCAAGCATAAAAGTGCTTGATGGGTGCAAATACAAACCGTCTTTCAACCCTGATGATGCAGCATTGCAGAAGCCTTAAGAGATCTGAAAACACAATATCAAGAGAGAAAAGTTGTTCATCAATCCCATAGGGATTTTAAGAAATGTCCTGCCTTAATAGCAAAATTCTTGTCACTTTCCACAGGCTTAAGAATCATCCTTCAGCTTTTTTAACAACTTCTGTTCTGACTTTTACCTCTGAAAAGAGGCAGCTGAAAAAATTACCAAACTGAATGGCTTTAATGACAAAACTGTCATGCACAATTCCTTAGACCAACTGGAACCAGAAAGAGCTTCAGGAAAAACTTCTCACAAAAAAATCTCCATAGTGAAGATCCTCCCTTGAAGCACACATGCATTTGCTGTATTCAGAAATACACTGAAACACGTTCCAGGCATTTTTGGTTACTTACTTCTATTAGAAAAATACCTCCACTATGGTATTTAATTATTTGATAGCCTGTGCCACAGCTCCTCTTCTTAGTTTTCTAGGATATTTTACACCAGCCTGATGGTTTGCCCCAACATTTTTCTTACAGACCTTATCCAAATCCTTAATTATTTCTGTTGGTCTCCATGACATCCTATTAAATGCTGCAATACCTTTTCTGAGATAGAAAAGAGAGGACCAAAGGGATGTATGCCTTAAATTTTACATCTTACTTGCACAAGAAAACTAGGGGTGGGTGTTTCCTTAACAGAGATGTTTGCTTAACATCCTTAACATCCTCTCCTGAGTTATTACAGCTTATGCAGAAGGTAGGTGAGCAACTCAGATTTTCCACCGTACTGTGTGGTATTTTATATTCATATCAACTAAACTGAGCTCAGTACTGTGTCATCAGCACTGATTCATACCAGCACATACCAATAGACACCAGCTGTGGTAAAGAAGTGCTCAAACAAGCTTAGAAATACAAGGACAGCAGGGAAATGATGGATTTATAAGGCCAACATAAAAAAAAGATTTTGATATATTTGCCATGTGAACCATGAATCCCTTTCTCTGCCTCATTTCGAGACCTACTGGAATGTCACTGTGTACACCTAATAATGCTGTGTCACCAAATATTATTAAGTAGTCTTCAGTCCCAGCTGAAGTCCTGTCATGACAATACGCTATTTAAACCCTGCACTGTTCATCCTTGAAGCTTGACACAAGTAATGATTTTATTGGGCAGTGTTGAAATACATTTAAGTGGTATGGTGCAATAGTTAACATCTACCTGCACCTGGTTAACTTGTACCTGTGTGATGGTTGTTTGTGGTACTCCTGACAATGTATGATTCTATGACAATGATATCTCCAAAGCAATTTCTTAAACAGGGCAGGATACTGCAGGCTATCACTATAGTACTGATTTCCTAGAAGTGTGTTGTAACTCTTCAATATAAATAGCTTGTATTTTGCCGTAAAGTATGCTTGTGGTTAACAACAGGCTAGCTGGTATTAAGACAGGATGTACTGTGATACTGAGTTAGCTGTCCATTACTGTCCTACATTAGAAAAACAGTACACTTGACCTACAGCTTCAGTCTTAGGGCCAAAAATACCAGTGCAGCTACTTTGAGATTTACTTGTATGAAAAGTAAAACAGTTAAAAGAGAGCTATTCCTCCAGTTACAGAAAAAGACATTAGAAAAAGACATCTAAGATGATTGTCTAAAAATTAAGTATCATAAATTAACATGAACTGTGTCCAATCACTTGCAGAGAGAGGACTATAATTATAAACAGACCATTCCCCTGAGCCACAGCTAAATAGATCAAAACCAATCCTTTCCCCTCTGCTGTCACCACTAAAATACTTCAAAAGCCTTGGCTCTCATCGTCCCTGTGCCTGAAAGACTTTTCTTTCCACGTACCTTTTGCAGCCCTGACACTCTCATCCTGCTGCCCATGTAATGCAGCCATGCTTCACTGCAGGTCAGCCAGACCGTGTCACCACAGGCTTCAAACCTTTCCACAACTTATCTCCTCCTCTCCTCTACCTCTGAGTCAGCCCTGCAGCTTTGAGTGGCAGAGTTCTTCCAGTCCCACCTCCTCACCTGCCAACAGGCTCTCATCTTCCCCCACTTCATCCCCCCATGCCTTAGGGAGCCTCGGGAAGGGCAGCAACTGCCTGTGTTGTCCTGTCATCAAACTCGGATATTTCTTAGCAAGGTAAGTTACAACCCAAAAAGCATGCACTTCCACCACTTCCACCAATGAATCCACTGATCCCACTTCCACCAATGAATGGGAATTACATTTGAAGGATCTGGGCCATCTGCCTAAGGAGAGGTATAGCAGCTTGATCTTACTTCACAGCATTGTGTTCTGGCAGTCCTGAGGGGCTTGCAGGGGATCTCCAAGTGAGGAGGGAGTTTGGGTCTTCTGTAGATGAGCACTTTCCTTATGGGAACTGGGGAAGCATATTCCTGTGGTGGCCTTTTCTGGCACAACCACCTCTTGGCTCTCACATTTTTAACTGCCCACTGCAACCTCCCAAGACTTTTGCCTTCCTGCAGACTGCTTCTGCTTCATGAAATGAATTTCTCCAAAAGCCATTACTTTGCAAAATCACATTCATGTAATGCAACATCTTCCTTGCCACTTCAGATATAGTCACAGGTTATAGACATTCCCTCAATCCAAGAACATAGACTGGATGGGAAGAGCCTGGTAGGGAGCAGAGCAGGCACTGCATTACAGATCGTTCAAGCTGACAATGGAAGACTCTTGTGGACTTTCCAAAGTGTCTTTGTTTTAATGATAGCATAATTTTAAATGAACCCTTTGAGGGGAACATCATGGTCAATGAAAAACTAGGGCAAATCAAAATTAATGGAAATAATTTAAAAGTGATCTCATTTAAACAAATAATACCTTACCCTTATATAAGTAGAGAGGACCCAATCTAATTCCCACTACAATTTGATGCAATTTGAATAGCACCTTTATTTTGTGTGATCCTGTCCTTGTTTCTGTTAAAGGCAGTGAGAACTCAAATGCTGTTAAAAGGTAAATGAATCTTTGCAAAGTGGGAGTTATTACTCTGATGGCATGTACTCAGGTAAAAGTTGGTAATTTGACCACTGCTGGGACTATTTTAGCAATGTACCCTGAAATGCCACCTGTGATCTCTGCAGGAGAGAGGATACTAAAGACTGCAGGCTTTGCAGAATGCATGTGAAAATAAGACCTTTTACACTTTCTTCCCACATTACATCTGCTGCAGAAAGCCTAGAGAGTGCAAAGGAATGCTGGGAGATCCCATTGAACCTGTCACAACATGGATACTGGTGTTTGTTGGGGATGAAATCATGATATCATGAAGTCGTATATGTGAATGAATCATGAATTGGTGCAACAAGAGCATCTCACTCTTTGTCTAAATATGTTCATGCAGGAAGGAGTGGGGCAGATATACCCCTGCCAGAACTTCACCTCCAACTGGAGTCTGCCACCGTATTCTCTCTCCCTGAGAAATGTGGTCTCCAACCCCCTTGCAGCCACCACACTCCATGCCAGGACTCACCAACCCCCCTGGACCTCCATGCCCCCACATTCGCCATGGCACTCTGCACAGCTGCTCTGTGGAGAGCAGGAGAGAGAAGGTAGGGTGTAGGGTGATGGCTCATGCCTAAAGGTGTGAACACAGGGAAACCTCTGCCACACAGCAACTACAGCAGCCTCAAGCATGAATCAGCAGCAAGACATTAGTACTTGGGCAGGGAAGGACATCTAGGCTTGTATACTGGCACAGCTGGAGGTAGAAGAATGTAGGAAGAAGTTCTGTCATACTGAAAAGCATATTTTTGGTAGGGTAATTCTCAGAAGCAGAAGCTCTCCAAACCTTATTCCCTCCCCTGGATCTGGGCACAGGAACAAACAGGAGGATAATGTCCTCCTAGGCTGGGAGACTGGTTTATGATTTTACGTGCTTGTGCAGCTTTCAATTTCCAAACCCTAAACTCTGAAACCTGTCGTAGGGTTTTCTAAATAAATCTTTCAGTTTCACTACAACCTGTCTTATTTGTGAATCAAGGTGAACCACAAAGATCAAATAAGCTGTGAGTAGGCTGTTTCAACAAAGGAAAGCAAAAAACCACTCCTAATGAGGGGATACAACCTGCAATCAGCCCAGAGAGATTTGCACTCCCCAAAACCTGTGGGCAGGGGGCTTTGAAAGAAGAGTGCCCACTGGCAGAGGAGGAGACAGGGCAACAACTGATTGCTGGTCTTGGAGCAGGTTGTTCCCTCAGCAAAAGAAGCCAAATATCCCTGTGAAACCAAAAGCAGACAGCTCTGAGGCCACGGATGAACTTTGAGCTGTCAGACCAAATTCCCCAAGTCATTTGTTTCAAAGAGATCTCCTGCACTGAAGTGACTGAGTGGGTCTGGAAGTTTTCCTTATGGCTCAATCTCAGGCCCTCACAGAGAGCTTAGCCTTATTTAAAAGTCAGAAGAAACAAGATTAATTTCCTGCAAGCAGTCTGAACTTTGAAGGAGAGGCATTTAAGCAAGTGAAAAATGAAATAACAGTGAGAAAAAAAAACCCTGTAAAATGAAAGCAATGATAAATAAATAACAGGAAAGTGTACACCCCACTTTGAATTTAATAGGCTACACCCAGCCATGAATTATTGATCAAAACCATCCATTTGCTGCAATGGGGAGTACTAGTGAAATATTAATGACAGTGCATGAGCTAATCTTAGGTTTTACTTGGTGGGAAAGTGACAAGAAGAAGTTGGAGAAGCCTGGCCACTGTTAACCCCCAGATCTGGGTACTACAATAGGAGAAGGGCGCACGTCCCTGGCTCTCCCAGGAAAGCATGCAAATCATACATCTCCAGCAGAGAATGGCAGTGACTCCCCTAGCTGAAAAGCCTGTTACCAGACAGATACGGGTCTAGAAGTGTCATTCACAGAGGCAGTTGCAACAATACTGGCTATCCTGTTTCTGGAGTTTTTTTGAACTCCCAAAAAACCAGAGTCTTGGTTACACCCTGACTGAGCCCAGAATGTGTTTCCTAGTTGTCCTGTATTTCTTTCAGGAAATACTTCATCTTTGGGATGGAAGGAAAAGTATCAAAACATGACTTTGGTGGGTCAGCTGGGCAGAGGCTTACAGTAGTAAAAAGCATGGATAAATGGATGGAAAAAAAACCTTTTCTTTTTAGTTATACTTATATGTCACTTATTGTCGCAAAACTGGGAGGAAACAAAGTACTGATTTGCGAGAATATGGATCTGGCAGGAGCTGCCTCATGATTAATCAACTTTCTCATACACTTTCAGCCTCAATCTCACTCGGATTTTGGTGAATGAACAGTAGGTGGCTTTGACACGGTAGAAAAACAGGCTTCTCCAGGCCCCTCCCCGGCTGCTGCATGGGCACAGGGCTCCGCAGCACGCCCAGGGGCAAAGATAGAGCTGTTCTGCTGAGAGCCCAGGCACTGCCCGTCCACTGACAGAATTTCAAGTACTTGTCTTCTGCCGCAAACCACGGCAGGAAAAAAAAAAGCTATTATAAATGAAACTGCTCTCCTGAAAAACAGGCAGCTTTTTGCCAAGAAAAGAATAATTCAATTTCCTTTGGATACAGAGGAAAATTTGCACACAAATACCTGTAGGACTGAACAAAATGTTGTGTGCACATAGGCTCACTTGCATATGTGCCTTTTTAAATACTCTATCATTGTGTTTTGATTTTAAATGTTGGAAATTTTAGTAGGCTGTCTGCTCTGCTTTTAGCTGTTTTCTTTTATTTTTCCACTCAGATTTTTTAAAATCTGTATCCTTTTATCTCTTCCTCTTTGTTTGGCATGCTTCCCTTTATTGTCTCATTTTCCCTTTGCACATTTTCTTCTTTTTCTTCCTTCTCCATCTACCTCTTGTAATTTCCTCACTCCCTTAGTCCTACCTTAGCAGTTTCTGCTTGCTTGCTCTTAAGCATTGAAGCCAGTGCTCTTCATAATATATCTACAGGTATTCAGCTCAAAATCCCCACTTCTGTTTTGCAGCCTCTCTTGTGCATTTTCCAAGCCTGGAGACCAATGGGCCAAAATTTTGCACAGAAACTGCTCCTCAGAAACCCTTACAAGCAGTTAGTAGTTCCCTGTCAGGAGGGGAAGTTTGCATCCCCCAGGAGGAACTTGCTGAGTTTCTACAGCATATCTGAAAAAAAATATTTCCCCCCACACTGCCACAGTGAGGGAGAGGTGGTTTCCAGCCTTGCCATGGTTGTAGTTGCAGAGCCAGTCCTGCGTCTGGAACTGCTTCAGGGGGACCTGTCACCTTCCTGCAAGTGAAGGATGAAAGCCAGCACTAGGTTGTCTGTGCCTTGTGGTGGGTGTCAGCCTTTCACTCAGAAGGAACATGTCCTGCATCAACTGAAGCTGTAGGAAAACAAAAAACAAATTGCATGGGTTTTCTTTGGTGTAGACATTAGTATAGAGATCAAACACAGGAGGTATCTCTCTACAGCTACCTGAAAGGAGGTTGTAGCCAGATTAGGGTCAATCTCTTCTCCGAAGTAACAAGTGGAAATGACCTCAGGTTGTGCCAGGGGAGGTTTAGATTGGATGTTAGGCAAAATTTCTACCACCAAAGGGTTATCAAGCACAGGAACAGGCTGCTCAGGGAAGTGTTTGAGACACCATCCCTGGAGGTATTTAAAATGTGTAGATGTGGTGCTTTGTGACGTGGTTTAGTGGTGAACTTGACAGTGCTTGTTTTACTATTGGACTTAATCTGAGTCTTTTCCAACCTAATGGGTTCTGTGATTCTATGATCTGAGTCAGGCTTTTCCCAAACAAATCCAAGAAATTCTTTCTTCTGAGGCAGAGCTTGCATTTGGGATTAATCTCTTCCATGACACATATAAACTAATAAATATGAGAGGAGAAAGCTTGGTAAGGGGGAGACATTTCTGCCCCTCTCTGCTGTTAGGAATCACAAACATGGGTTACAGTTGACCCCACAAAAACCCAGTTATCCTTCCTTCATGTTTTCAGTATCAGCATTGCTTATCTCAAGTAAGCAAAACCAGGTTTTTCCTTGCCTTTTGTTTTCTTTTTTTTCATCTTCCTGGTCAAACACCTTCCTCTCCTACTGGTTGGCATTGATAGTTCTTGGAAGCTCAGCTGAGATAAGGCCAGAAGATATGTCAATACACCCTACAAGGCAACTGAAGGGTATTCACGCAAAGGCATGTTACTATTCTTGAAGTCTCTATAAAGCAGTATCTGGGCTTTGACAGTAACAGTGCCAAGACACACATGAGCAAAAGTTTGAGGCAGCCTGAACAAGTTTTAGCAAACAATGTATTTAGCAGCTGGCTAAAATATAGCCAGGAAGACCCTTGATATTGGAAAAGTAGTTAAGTTAGAAAATCCCATGGAAGGCATTTGCTGTAAAAGAAAAAAACCAGACTTTAATTTTGCTCGCTGCTAAAAGTGAAAGATTTTTGAGGGAGCACAGAGGGATGGAAGATCCACCACTTGAAAGCCAGTACTGACAGCGAAGTGCCAGATGCTTATCAGGTGGCATGAGTTTGCTCACACAGATGCTGCTTGTGTTGCTACCTGTGGGTATCATACAGGAGCTGCCTGCACTGCTAGGGAACAGGCAGAGCACATCCACAGACAAGCAGAGGAGTTTCTTGTTCCTGCATCCTCACTTCTCTGCTCCATTTTCTGTGCTGCTGTAGTCAATGCACACTGAAAGCTAATGAGGCAAAGTCAGCAGGTGTGTTTTCAAATGTCAGAGGACCCAATAGAGCCCCTAAATGACTGTTCTTGAAAAGGAGAACTCTGTAGATCTCCACAGGCAAGAGTACCTACACATCCACCCAGGGGCTGCCAGTCTCATTCTGCTGGGCATGTTTCCACTGAAGCGCCTGGCAAGCGCTGCCATGGGCAATATGTACAGACTGGCTATGGAGTCCATCCCAAAACTTGGGACCAGGTACACTAAGCTGTGCTGCTGCTCAAGGATGGAAATGGCCTCAGTTACCGTGAAGTGCTGGCCAGAAACCATCCTCTCCGGCACATCAAGTTTGCATAGAGGAATGTGTAATGTAGCCAAGAATTTTTTTTTCCCAGAATGCTCCTGGATGTTCAGCCTTTTTTCCTTCACATCTTTGTGTCTTCTTTTTTCCTAAGTCTGGCTTCTACAAAAGTTTCTGGACCCTCCAGGCACTGTGGTTCCAGGAATTGAAGAAAGACAGAGGAGAAGAAAGTAAGTTTCCCCAAAGGTCTTGCACTCTGACAGACAACAGAGAGAGAAGTAAGAGAAACCAGACATAAGAGACAGACAGAAAGATGGTTTGCTCTACCACCATAATTCAGAAAGTTGCAAAGGTGGGGGAGAAGAAAGGAGCATCATCAGGTTTTTTTTTCAATCCTCTTTGCTAACCAGGGCTGAAGTTCAGGCACACAGGAGAAGTGAAATGAGACTGAAATAAAAAATTAGCACAAATCATCAAATAGCTCAAGGGAAAGAGGGTTCAGTGTCAGAGTGGCAGGAGCAGTCTGCCTGCTGCTTAAACTTGCTTTTGCTCATTTAATGCTTCAGGCATTTCTATGTCTTTTCCCACACGGTGAGTTATGGGCTTCACATGAGCAGCAATGAGTGTCTGACATGACAGTAACTCTAAATCCTTTTCTAAGTATTACTGTGGAAAGTATCTAAGTTTCAGGTTTGACTAAATATGTTCTTCAGCTCTTCATAGCACTATATATTACATGACTGAGTAGTGTGTAATGAAATACCCATTTTTAGCTGTCAGAAACACTGGGCAGACAAACTATAGAAGAGCCAGGCAAAGATCTCACGCTGAACAAAATCCCACCAATTGGCCTGGTTCCCCTCCGTCGTATGCACGTGAGCTGCTCCTGCAACTGCATCAGGAGGAGGAAGAAAAACTGTGGGGTGGCTCTGATGGCCTGCAACAATCCCCTACAAACCAGTCTTCTCTTGGTTCCTTTCTCAGAGAAGTAAGATCCACCATGCTCCTGTGCAGCACACAAATACTGCAATGCACTCTCAACTGCACCATGCAGAATCTGGCTTGAAAATCATATTTAAACAAGGGTTCACAACTGCCTTTGTAGTAGATTTAGTTCATCCTGTTTACATTTCCACAGTAGTTTCAGCTGTATGTTGTAATCTCTGTTTCCTCCATTGCTGAAGAGCTCTTAACTTTCATTTTAAAAGTAAGTGCACTTCCCTTTCTGTGAGATTTCAGCACTGTGGGCTTTTTCTGCTTAAAGCCCAGGGACACCTTTGACAAGTGCATTTCTGGCCATGGCACATGAGGACAGCTGGCATATAAACCAGGATGCTATTGTTACTCTATGCCTAAGGGTTTGTTCCAGCAATGAGTGCAAGAGATGTTGACTTATGAATGAGAAAGAAATTACTGTATATTTCCTAAGATCCCATGGACTAGCTGCTCTGCATCCCCCTCACAAAACTTTGTGGTCTCCCTTCCTTCCTGGCACACATTGCATTCTCAAACCACAACTTTTACTGAAGGACATATTTTCAGCAGGTCTTCCTACCTGCCCCTGAAAAATGTCAGAATTTAAGCAAAGGCTGTATTATTTTGGCATGCATCAAAAGAAGTGTTGATGGAGGTGATGTTCCCCCTCTACTCTGCTGTTATGAGACCCCACCTGGAGTGCTGCATCCAGCTTTGGAGCTGGGACCCCAATATAAGGACATGAACCTGCAGGAACAAATCCGGAGGAGGGTAATGAAGATGATCAGAGGGCTGAAGCACCTCTCCTACTAAGACAGATTGAGAGAGTTGGAGTTGTTCAGCCTGGAGAAGAGAAGGCTCCAGGGAGACCTTCTAACAGCCTTCCAGTATCTAAAGGGGCCTACAGGAGAGCCAAAAAATTTTCATAAGGGCATGCTTTAAGCTGAAAGATGACACGTTTAGATTAGATATTAGGAAGAAAGTAATTACTGTGAGGGTGGTCAGGCACTGCAACAGGTTGCCCAGAGCAGTTGTGGATGCCCCACTCCTGGAAGCGTTCAAGAGCAGTTTGAATGGCGCTTTGAGCAACCCGGTCTAGTGGACGGTGGCCCTTTCTGTGGCAGGGGCGTTGGAACTAGATGATCTTTAAATGTCCCTTCCAACCCAAACCATTCCATGAGTCTGTCCATAATTTCTGTGACAACACCATTGCATGGATTCTGTGCACCTGGGCCAACACAAGAGTGCCCTCAAATCCCACAGCAAGAAAGTCTCTGAGAGGAATAAGAGGATAAATACATGACAGATACATGGTGGTCACAGCCTAAGGGGATACCTCTCTTGCAGCTACTAGGATTTTTGGTTACCATTGGTTGCATAAACCCATTTAACTCTGTGCATGGAGACAATGAAGGCAGAGTACTGCAGAAATTCTGTGATTCTGAGAAATAATTGAGTCTATTTAAAGAAGTCTAGCACAACCAAGCTGCTGCTGACTAATGTATTCTACTTCTCTTTTTTTAAAAAAAAAAAAGAAAAAGGACATATATATAACATATTTGTCTGAAAGAGCTCTCCCACAGTCTCAAATAGTGATCTAATCATTGGATGGTTGTTCCTCTTCTGACCTTCTGCTTGTCTATGTCGGACATGTAATTCTGAAAGTAGATGTTGATGAAGACTGGACGTTGGGATGCAAATAAGAACTGCAAGTTGGGCATTTACAGCTTTGCAGCAGGGGCTGCCAACAGTGGTTATGTGAAAACCAGTGTAAAACACCAGTCCTTATCTAAGGGCTGTTTTTGAATATGCTTGAAAAATTGTTTTCTCACCTATGTGTGTAACATTCACACAAAATTACTGGGACTCACTGGTATATCACAGCATTAAGACTGCATTGCCTTTCTAACAGAATGAATACCCAAAATGAAAAGAAGGAAGGGCAAGGGTGTTATTTGTTTTTAAAAAATTTATTAATACTAACAAATATTTTGTTTCCTTCTGATACTAGAAACCGGATGTAAAAAAGTGCCAGTTAACCTGTTACTTACAGGAGATTGGAGGTGGATCTGAAGGATCTCTGGTAAGGACATTTTCCCTCTCTGATTGACTACAAATCTCTTTCTCATTTTCTGGGAAGTATCTCTCCTTTGGTATGTCTTTTATGACCTAGTGATCTCTTTTTGAGGCAAACAGACAATACAAGAACTGTGTTTGCAATATAAGAATAAAGAAACTGATTACTGCCCCATTGTGTTAAATATTTACAATTGTCAAGAAGCAAAATGTGCAAAATAATATTTTCTCTTGGAGGACTTTTTTTATTTTTTTGGCCCAAATGCCCTATGCATACTGACAACACGTTCAATACTACCCAAACCCAACAACTTTTGCAAACATCAGGCTTCCTACTGACACACATATTTGAAGACAACTTCTCTTTAAAGATTTTATGGTTGATGAAATTCTGAGATGCACTCTTCATGATCATGGGAGACCTTCAGTGGCTGACAACCACACCTCATCAGGAAGGGAGTAGCATGGTGTTTCTTTTTCTTCCCCGTTGTCCCCTGGCATCATCTATCCAAGTGATTCTATGTTATTACTGCACCACTTCGTAGGCAGCAGATGCCCTGTCAGAGACTGAAATGGTTAATGATTTATGCATTCTAGGAGACTTTTGCAGGCTTTTGACTTGCATGATACCTCTGATGAGCAGTCGGGCCCCTCCCTCCCTCCAGTGCTGAAGGTGTGAAGCCCTGAAAAGGCAAGAAGCCGAGCTCGAGCTCGCAGGCTTTTGACTGTTGATACATCTGATGAGCAATCAGGCCCCTCCCTCCCTAAAGGCGGGAACCGGGCGAGACACAAAAAAAAACTCAGCACAGACCCAGGAGATGTTGGAGGCTCGAGGCATGACCCGTGATATAATAACTCATAACTTCTTAGAGTATGGGGGCTTCCCCCCTTCACCCCCAGCAGATCAAGGCCACCACTTCAACTGACAGACATGGAAGCATCGCTGGACCCCGTGGGCGGTGACTATATACATCTGTCCACTCTCAGCTTTTCTTTCCCTTACTCTCCCTTGCTCTTATCCTGCCTTTCTCTCCCCTATGCATTTTCTTTCCCTCCCCAAAGGTTATCTCTGTGTCACATTGTTATATGACAGCACTCAAACTGCTAGCATGCCTGTTAATACAGAATTGTTAGAATAAATCTTGTCAATATATGTTTTCAAACACCGATTATTTAGTGTCGTTTCACTTTAATCCACCCCAAAGGAATTATTGATAAAACCTGGGTTACCCCCTCTGCCCCCTTTTTCCTGGGGCGGGTTGTAACATGCCCCCAGGCTTATCAGTTGATGGCACCTTAGGTATCCCCCACCAGGCAAAGGGGAGCCTGTTCCCACACTCAGAGATGATTTCTTTACAGCCACCTTGACAAGAAATTTGGCTTTGGGTACCTGGTGAGTGGGATGCTTTCCTCTGATTCTTGGCCTTTTAAGCAAGAGGAGCTTATCCAAGCTAGGAGTTATTCTGCCTAGCCTTACAAAAGAGCAGTTAGTAAAGGCCCCTCCTGATGAGCTGGGTCCAAGAAAAGAGCTGTTAGGAGTAACTAAGGGTGTTTTTTAAGAACGCTAAATTATTTCATTTTAATTCATAGGCAAAAATAAATGCACTGATACTGCTCATTGTGTGTCCCTGCTCATGCTTCCTGTGTAAATCGCAGTTCTGACTAACTTTGCTCATTAAAGCCAAGCTGATCAAGTCACTAACATGCAAATGACCTCATTGTGCCAGAAAATGTAATTAAAGCTATTTCTGCTTATTTTGTGTTCCTCTGCTGTTTTTTCTCACTCCAAGCAGAATCAGGTGAAATCTGAGATTCTAGAATGTCTGGATTTCTTAAACTGCATAATCTGAAATCTAAGTTTTACTTTGGAAACTCTGACCTGGATACACAGGTGAAAACACTGAAGAGTGAAATCATGGTGCTCACATGTGCATAAAGGCAGCAAACACATGGGGAGGGCAAGAAGAGAAAAATAACTTCTTTACTGAATGTCAGGGAAGCAAGAATTGTATAGGAAATAACAGAGCAAAAGTGCTAGAAAAGTTTGTTGACAGTTGGTACAGATGCTTTTGAATTTAAAAGTAGGGTAAAAGATGTATAGTTAGAGATTTTGATTTATGGCATAAATTATTTCTTTTCTTGTAAGTGTAAAGAAGCATTTGTCTGTAAGATACACTGAAATCTCACCTCTGGAGTTCTTCCCATAAGAAAAAGAAAAATTATATTAGCAACTTCCTAAAGTTAATCATTCAGGAACTTTTCTGTATAAAAATCAGAGAATGTTCTCATGTTTCTTCAATTAATCATGAAACAAAGAAATTGCTTCTAAAGATACTATTTTTAGGTATGCTTTTAGTGATTCCATTTGAAACTTCTGCTTCAGAGCAGACACCGGGGTTTGTTTCCTTGTTAATTAACATAATGACCATATAAAACTATTAAAAAAAAAAAAGACAGTACCTGGCTTTTTTTCGGACTTTTTCCCACTCAATTCCTCTCTTACTCAGTACACTGGCTCTCTTTTACCAGTACACACAAGACAATGAAACTTTTTTTGCTTTATTTTTCTGCCCTGAGAGGGATAGGCAATTCAATCCCAAAGTGGCAACAAGCATTTCTAAAAAGTTAACAAAACTGCTTTCATTTCAATATTAGGCAACAAAACAGTGTGGTGACAAGACCTATAATGAGGAAAAAAAATCCACTATGATAAGAAATATGGCTATTTCTGTCTAGAGGAACAAAAACATTTTGTAAAGTCCCCAGTTCTCTGAAACAAATATTTTTTTACTGCTGCAATTACAGTGCTTTATCTTTGGGAAAATCATTTCCAGAACTATGCTGACCTCCTCTTCCAGAAGCTTTTGGACTTTCTGATTTAAGTGTGATGTAAATGGCACGTACTGCTGCACCATTGTCCCAAATACACTTTGACACTACGGTTTTAACCATGCTTTTCCATCTTGTGCTACACAGTTTAAATAGACTGTGTATATGTTGGTTGGATGGGAACTCTGGAGTTGACCTACCCAAATGTCATATTTAGTGGATTACATTAAAATTCAATGCTATGAAAAAGGAAACTTTCTTGATGTAAAAGCATGCTTACTTAGCTCATCCGTATGAGTGTTCCCAGCTAAAACAGTCTACTTTCTGCAGGACAAGGGCTTGCAAGAGCAAAATGAAATGCGTTGACCTTCTTCTGAGATTTTCTTTAATGAACAAAGCCTGCAAAACAACTTCGGTGGCTTCCTGAAACAGTAGTAGTCAAGGGCATACATTCACAATCTGTTAAAGGTCTACTAGCACTAAAATATCACAACAGGAAAGGAAGAGTAAATTTGAACGTTCAGTAATGAAAACTAACAAAATTACACAAATTTTAAACTAGGGAAATATGTCAAGTATTTATTCAGAGTAAAATCCTAGGAAAAAGAAGTATAAGGATGATCACAATATAAACAGATGAAATATGACTAAAGTAGATTAAAAAACAAATCAAGCTTATTCAAAATGCAGATTAAGTGGGCTGCTTTCTTCCCATAAGAAATAAAAGGACTAGTGGTCTTCCTGTGAGAAGGAAATGAGTGCACTGAAAATACTAAGGTTCAGGTCACTAGGTAAAGGAGAAAGGAAATGAGGAAGCCTACAGACTGCAGACATTTACATGGGGAATATTCCCCTCCCTAACACTGAAGATCCAACTCAAACTTTTAAGCCTGCAGGCAGTGGGACCAACTTCAGGGCTCTTGAGAGATGTCTGAGTCAGGGGCTCTGCTCACAGGCAGCACAGGGAGAGTCTGAAAAAAGCAAAATACTGAGAGAAAAGAAGTAGATGTTTTCTTTGCAGAGTCCATGATCAATTTAGAAATCTATCCCTCAAGTCCAACTTATAATACTACTACCAATTTGTGAATCTTCCAGTTGTGTGCTCCCTGTGTTGACAATACTAAAGATCAGTAGGAGGACTAGCAGCATTTCTTCTTCATGAAATTAATTCCGTTTGGTAACCCATACTGTTACAAGTGGTACTTATTTCATCCATTACTCAAAACTGAAACGTGGATTCTCTAATAACAAGGAAGAGACTATAATTTCTGATAAATTATTGTTTTTTCCTGAGAAAAACCTGCAGGTTATCTGTAAAATATATAAATACATACATAAATAAATAACTCTGGTAATTTAGTAGTAGTAGAGGTTACATATGTGCATGCAAAGAGCAAGACATTTGGCTCTGATTTTCTCCCTTTGATCTCCCATCATGTGCTCCCACAAAACCCTGTCCA
Organism: Corapipo altera; assembly: GCF_003945725.1. Classification (NCBI taxonomy): domain Eukaryota; kingdom Metazoa; phylum Chordata; class Aves; order Passeriformes; family Pipridae; genus Corapipo; species Corapipo altera. Next base: position 57,411,357 of record NW_020884872.1, on the reverse strand, counting down.
CTGTTCCTCACTGCTCCTTTCTCTGATTTTGAATGGATGATCAAAGGGCCTGAGTTTTCTGAGGGCTTATTCTTTAGCAAGGGCTACCTGAAGTGTGAGTTGCACATGGGAAAATTCAGGAATTGCAGGTCTGTCCTAGAGATGATGATGGGATGTGAGGGAGAAAGCATTAGCTGTGTGGAAGCAGTGCATGATGTGGTAGTGTGGTAAAGGAAGTCTCATCTGAGTTTCATCTTATTTTCTAACTCAGAAATAACATGTATAGCATACTCCATTATTGGACTGCCACTATTGCTGACCTCCTCACTCACAATTAGTGCATCTTAACAATTGTTAAAGGAATAGAACTGATAATTTTGGAAGCAGCTAAGGGAAGCATCATCCCACCAGTAACCCAAAACAGATCTCTGATGGAGATCAGTGGCAGACACTGCTGGGGACGTGGGCCACAGACTTTCCCATGTGTCTTGTCACTCCATCCAGCTGCCCTCATGGCCCCTGCCATCACAGTGGGAAGGGTCTGGAAGAGAAAATGGAAAATGGCTCCTTTCCCACCAGGTAAAACTCACACAAGCCCTTTGAGTGAGTTTTAAGCACAGCTCCTGTAATTGTCTTTTATGCTGAAACAAAAAAAGACAGGCCTTGATCTTGCAAACACAAAGGCCACCTTATTTCTCTCACCTGAAAAAAAGAAAAAAACCAATCCCACTACAGCTTGCAAAAGTTTTGCCAGAAATACCTATAATTACCAAGGAGGAAAATTTCATCCTTCTTGTAAAATACAGAATGGAAAACTTCCTCAGGAAAGGAAGCCTGAGTCACACTCTTGTATTCGATGAGTAGAATTTTCAGTCTGGGATCCACATACTCCCTTATCTCTGGCCCATACAGACACTCAGACACAGCTGCAAAGCCAGGAGTCAGCTCTGCAGGAAAGGATTCCTCTTCTGCCCCTGACAGTGGGTACCAGGCAGGACTTGGCCGAGCCCGAGCCCAAACCCAAACCTGATCAAGCCCAAGCCCAAACCCAGACCTGGCCAAGCCCAAGCTCAAGGGCCATTATTTGCTGTACCTGGGCTGATCCAATGTCCCACCTACCAAATGCTTGGCTTCCTGCATGTTGGTGAAACTAATAACCCTGCTCGAGTCACTGCTCTGGTGAAGGAAAATTTAAAATTAGGCAAGGGTTTGTCGGATTATCCCTACTGCCAGTCATAACATTCTACATGTATCTCCAAGGGAATTCTGCAACCCAGTATTTCGCTGCCAATGGCATGAACACATACAAAACATTTCAGCAGGGAGATTCTGGCATCCTATGGGTATCCTCCTAGCCTTCCTCAGGGTGTCATCTTCACTGCATACGCCTACATATGACCAAGGGACTCGTGAGTGTGTCTGGGCTCCCAGGTTTGGACGTTCATCCTGACTGTACCCTAACTCCAAACACAAAGGTAAGCATGAATACCCCCATCCCACCTCCCACAGAAAGGGATGCTAGAACGGGCAGTAAGGTGTCCTGCCAGCCCTGAGCACCACGCAGTGAGGGGCTGCACCATGGTGCAGACACAACCATTACAAAGATGGTGACACCAGTGGTCCTGCCCAAAAGAACTCACAGCCTAACGGGGGAGAGCTGCAGTTCCACGTGGCAAACACGTAACATGTATGTGTTTGCTGTGACATTTTGCTTTGAATCTCGCTCTGCTAAGCACAAAAGCCAATGATAAAATAAATCACTCAGACACAGTATTGATTCTTGAATGATGATTACATAAAAAAAAAAAGTAAATGCTTCGGTGTGTTACATAAATAATTCCCCTCTGGCATCTATTATGCATGTTGCGACTATACCTTTAATTTCATTTACGCAGCTTTTTTTGAGGAAAGACATCCAAATTTTTGCCTCAGCCTATTCCACTCACTTTACGCAGTGAAGTACATGCAAAGGAAGAGGAGAAGCAGAGAAAAGAGAGGGAAATTGATTGCTGCCAGCCTGGTAGGGAAACGTTAACCTTGCAGGCAGGAGACAAACAGCAGAGTCATCTGCAACATGCAAACCAGCTTCTTCATTTCCATAGTGAGGCAAAGGAAATGCCCTTCAGAAATTTGCAAAACTATTACAGTTATAAAGAAGTTGTCTTTAGTGGGATCCTGTGTACAAAAACCAATTTAAAAATAAATACTAAGACTAAACGTATCAGCTAAGCAGAGAAAACTATTCTGGGTGGTTAGTGTTCATGTAACACAGATGCAGACTACTCATCAGTCCCTAAATGCAACCTGAAGAGAACACTTTCAGCTATCAGAGATGCTAAAACTGCCTCCACTTCAGTATCCCGCCCTCTCCAATCCCTATCCTATATTTCTAAGTCATGCTCAAAAGACTTTGTATCCATACAAGATTTCTATCACACTTGATCAAACGGGGCTTGTTCGAATCAGGACTGCGGTATCGGGCCTATTTCCCAAAGTAATTATATTTCCGAGGTTAATTTGAAGATGTTTGGCGCAGTTCGACCCCGTTTGCACGAAGAAGCACCAGCTTTACAACTGCTATCCCATCCAGTACAGCCAGCGGCACTGCTGCGGCAGGGCAGAGCTTGAAACCAGGAGCAGGGAGCACCGCGTCCACCCCTCCGATCCTGTTCGCTTCCCGAGCACGGCTCCGCACCCGCGTTCTCAGTCACGCACCGCACCCCGCGCCCCGTGCCATCCCCGACTGGATCTCCGCCGGCACTCCTGCACCGCTCCCCGCAGCGGAAAGAGTCACCGCCGGGATTCCCACACTGCTTCCCCCGGTCCTGCACCGCGAAAGGTCACTGCCGGCACTCTGGCACGGCTCCCCTCGGTCCCGCAGGGAGAAGGCTCGCTGCCGGGATTCCCGCATCGCTCCCCCCTGTCCCGCAGCGGAGACAGTCACCGCTCGCCTGGCGTCCGCTCTCCCTGGGCCCTCCCTGGCGGGCGGCGGGGGATCCGTTTAATTGTGACTTTGATTTTAATCTTTTTTTTTTCCGTAAGCACAGAGTGGAAAATAATAATAGCAACAATAACGATAATAATAACAACAATAACAGTAATAATGATGATGATGATAAATCCACCATCATCATTTCCTCCACCTATCAATGACAATTACAGAGAAATAGTTACCAGCGAGGAGCGGCGCAGCAACAGGCGATGCCGGCAGCGGGGGGTGGGCGCGCTCCCGCTGCCGCAGCCCCTCCGCCCGCTCCCACCGGCGCCGCCGCCTGTGCCCCGTCCGTCCCCGTGTGGGCACGCCCCAGGACACGCCCCTCCACCGGGAGTCTTGTGGTACGCTGGACAGTCACTGTATTGCTCAATGAAATACATATTTTAAGGGTATCTCTGTAACGAGTTCTGCTTTAAGCTGAAACACAGAACAGATGGTTCTTCCCCAGCAGCGTTAACGTGGTTTTGATACTGTGCAGCAGAAAGTTCCTGATATTTGGCCATGGTTAGAGTAGAATACAACTTTATCCAGGTTCCTTTCAGACTTCACATCTGAAGTCTCTCTTTGCCACTGTCCCTCTTCATGATATGTTTGTTGTGAATCGGTTCCCACTCCCACTCTCCCGCCTTCAGACCCTGACTTTGGTCTTCTTGCCATGTCAGTGTCATGGCTGGGCTTCGCAAACAAAGATTTGGGAAGGCTCTATCCACATTTGTTACAGGCACGTTGGTGACTTATGAGGCCAATACGAGACAGACATATGTGATTGCAAAAGGCACAGCAGAAAGACTCCTTAGGTGGTATATTCTGCAAAACACGGTTCTTTCTGCATTGCCTTTTCTCCTCGAGAGTGATCCTGCGTGTGTTCTCAAAGGAGACAGCAGCGTTATAGATGGTGTGTCTCCAGGCCTCCCGATTGGAGGCCAGAGTAGACCAGTTATGGTGATCAATATGGCCAAGGCTGAGATGTTGTTTCAGGGAGTCCTTGTATCTTTTCTTCGGGGTTCCTCTCTTGCGGTAGCCGGTGGCAAGTTCACCATAGGCAGCCTCATCTCCTCGGATGGTAAGATTGACGGAGAGATAGACAACAGGTTAGCAAAGGCATAGAGTGCTTTTGGAAAACTCCACAAAAGAGTATGGCGTAATAAACACTTGAAGAAAAGTACCAAGATCAGTGTTTACAAAGCCACAGTGCTGTCTACTCTCTTCCATGGTTCTGAACATGGGTCATCTACCGCCACCACCTGCGTCTCCTAGAACACTTCCATCAACGCTGCCTCCGTACAATCCTAAACATCCACTGGTCAGATTATGTGACCAATACATCTGTTCTAGAGCAAGCGCAGTCACAAGTATAGAGGCTACGTTGATGGTATCTCACGTGTCGTGGGATACCACGTGTCGTGGTATCTCATCTTGTTGCAATATTTACCCATTTATTCAAGCTCAGCATGGTTATAGTTGAACTCCAGGCTTCCTTTTCAATCTTCCCCTGTTTCTCCCGTTCTCCAACCACTTGTTTAATTGCCGTTCAAGTCCACTAGGTAAGTTTCAAATCTGAATTCATTTCTGCTTATAGGCTTCAGGACTGTCTTAGTTTTTTTCATCACAGTTTTATATAATGCTACACTTCATTTAAATTAATCTTTTCCACATGAAAAATTGCACCAAACTCTCAACTTTATCTACTTTCAAATTAAATTACAGAAAAAAAATTTTCCTGGAGATACCCTTACTTCTAGCTGTGTGTGACAGTTTTCTTAACTTTGTAAATCTTTCCGTGAGCCATTAGCTTCCTGATGGCACTTTCAGTTTCTCTTCAGTCACTTTCATCAGTGCTTTCCCTTTTCTGTTTTCTTTCTGATTTCCAGTTCTTTAGGACTGAGTCTTTATACTGTGTGATGTCTTATATATATTTAGCCCTACAAGGAAAAAAATATATGACCAACAAACTCTGCAATTTAGGATGCAGACAATCTTGAAAACTACTGTGAATCAGAGTTTTGCTAAAATTGGCTACTATTCAGAGGATTTTTGAAACCAAATCAGGGAGTCTTTGATTAAAATCAGTGCCATTGTATGCATTCATAAACTAATAGAAAACTAGAAAGAAGCATAAATTTGCTACTTGCAGACTCAGCCTTTTACAAGGGTTAACAGTTGCTCTCATTAAATCTGTTTATCCAGCAAAAAACTGTTTCTAGGAAGCTTTCAGAGCTTTCATGGTTGACATGAGGCATTTCTGGATTTTACTGTTCCTCCTTTGGCTCAGAGATTAAATACCCTAATTGCCTCACCTTTTGTGACAGAGGTCATAGAATTATAAAATCCTAGAATCCTAGAATATCCTGAGTTGGGAGGAACCCACAAGGATCATCAAAATCCAACTCATGATGCTGCACAGGACCATCCCAAGTGCTGAAAAACATTCTTTAATGAAAGCATTTGAAGTCAATAGAATAGGCCTTTTTGTGTTTGTGTGTGTGTCACTGATTTATTTTCTGAAACAGTAATGATAAAATAGGAAAACTGTTGAATCAGTCAGTAAGAGAACCAATGCCCTTTTTGGCCACTTCTTATGTTTTGTGACTTTAATCATCTAATTTATTTAAGCAGACACTTATAGCTCAGCACCTTAAACTAGAGACAATTATTTCTTTTGTTTTGCACAGTAAGATTTTTTCTGATTTTTGAAAAATCTTCAATCATCCATCAGGAACAAAGGGTAAGCAGGAAATGGTTGAGCAGCCAAAACCATTTCACAGACCTGGCTCCTAAGCTGTTGTCTAAACTGTTTATGCCAAGGGAGAATGTTGAGGAAGGTAAACTGCACAAAGTCAGTTCCTGAAGTGCATAGGTAAAAATTCCACGTGTTCTCTTAAATTAACATAGAAGAAGATAGATTGGCAGTTAAGTTACTAGTGCAAAGCAGTGTGAATGAGACTGCAGTATGACCCACATGACCCGCATCTTTTTGGGATGCTCTTCTTTTAAATAGGGGAAGAGTCTTCTGGGCAGGTCCTGGAAGCTGAGTCTTCCACCTATCAGATTTGAATGCTACCCACTGGATAACAGAGGCATTCCCCCTAGCTCATAAAAAAATATGAGAGATAACATGGAAAACTGCTGGCATCAAGAAAAATTAAATTAGATCACGTGGAGTCAGACCACAGGGAAAGTGAGATACAACCTGGATTCAGAAAAAGTGAAAAAAATTACATTTTGGTGGATGATCCTGCTCTTCTCAGAACATACATCCCTGTGAAAAGACAAATTTTGGCTTATATTATTTTACGCTCATCAGGGGTTTCTAATTAAAACAAAGGACTTGCCATGCAGTATGCTTCAGAAATAACCAGGCCATCTATGTGCCTATATATGTGAATGAAAAGATCTTTCCAGTTTATATAAAGTAGCTATTGATTAAATATTTAAGGACTAACCTTTAAAAATAAATGTGCAAAACAATAACATGATCTGTAATCAAAACATTTTTAACCTAAGTAATACAAAACCAAGATGAAAACTAGGCACCACTCCTTAAAACAGATCTGTAGAAAAGGACTCTGGCATATGTACAGGTTCACTGACTTCTGTCAACATGATCAAGCCCCAGAATCTGCTGCAGAAGAATAGCATACAGAAAACTTACAATGTTTTTTCTCAGATCAGCACAGTAGAACAAAGTTGCAGCATGAAAAAAAAATGCTGCCCCTTTGAACTGAGATAAAGAGACCAAATCAAGTTTTGTTTTTTAATCCATTTAGCTTCTGTAATTCTATAGAAGTATTTAAATAGCTAAAACTCCTCAATATTCAAATAGTCAATAAAACAGGCAAAGAGAAAGAAAATAAATTAAACTAATTTTTATTATGTTTGAGAGAAATGGTAATTTGAATTTTCATTTTGTTAGAATACTGTCATACTATATTTCTTATCATCACTACGTAATATTAAATTAGAAAGAATAACAATAATATATTAAAAGTAATACCTTTATAACAGTATGAAAAATAGTAAAGAAAATTCAGTTAGAGAAGTAAGGTTGAAAAGTCAGATAATACAATTATTGTTCCTTTGATACTATTAAGTCCATCTGAATACAAGTTTAAAAGGCTGGTAAAATCTGCTTCTTTACAATACAGTTCCAGTCTGGTGCTGCCCAAACAGATGTAAATATTTCTGGCTCACTACCAGAGTTGTGTTTCAATGATTTAAATAATTTTAAAAATTATAGATAGACCCTGTATCCTGAAACAAAGTTCTGTTGTGATGGCTCTTGTTGCAGTAGTACTTATTAGTGATGAATGCTATTTATAGATTGCGTATTTGTACAGTAAACATGACAAAAATCTAAGAGCTCACTGTAAAGTTTGTTTAAGTATCATTTTCTCCAAATGTAACTATCAGACCTGAAAGATATTTATACAGCAGCACGCCCATTGATCAGTAAGGAACACTTCATCAATGGTAATTCCGTCATTTTGGTGGATGGAATTGTTTTGTACTTCGTGAAGTGTGAGACTGAAACCTAAGAGCAGAAGCCCTGGGCTAGAAAAAAAAATAATGTCATGTGGTTTAAGTGTCTTTTCCTCACAGGGGAGTGTAGAAAGTGAGGATGTAACAAAATGAAGTTGATTGAAAAGGTAGCTGAAATGTCATGTGCCCAGCTGAAGGTTGAAAGCTGTCAGTCACTGTGGTGGGTCAAGAAAACCAAGGAGGTAAGCCAATAGCCCCAGTTTTCTTTGAGAACTGAGTTGTAGCAGAGAGCTATAAAGAGTGACTTCTCCCTCAGAAGGACCCTGGAAACGAATCTCCCTAGCAAAAGGTACAGAGCACAAACCTTGTGGAATTAAACAGGCTGAATGAAGGATAATTTACTAAGTATTTCTTTGTTGATAAAAATGTTCAGAACTAACTGACTGCTGGTTGCAGTACTGTTCTGGGGACCAGCTAAGGAATCAATGGTCCTCCAGAATGAGGTCTTTGGAGATAGCCCTGATAGAAATATCCAAAATCCAATTTTAATGTGAGGTGTATGAAATGAACCTTTGATACATTTCGTTTCCATGGCACAGTTTTGGTAGGAAGGATGTCTTCTGTGAGAAGCTGCCAGAAGCCTCCCCTATGTCCAACAGAGTCAATGCCACCTGGCTCCAGGATGGACCTGCCGATGGCCAAAGCTGAGCCCATCAGCAACAGTGGTAGCACCTGTGGGATAGGAGATTTAAGAAGGGAAAAAATGTTATTGCACAGAAGCAATCTCAGCCAGAGATGAAATGACTGAGAATACCTGAGAGAAACAGCCCTGCAGACACCAAGGTCACTGAAGAAGGAGGAGGAGGAGGTGATTCAGGTGCTGGAACACAGATTCCCCTACAGCCTCTGGTGAAGACCATGGTGAGGCAGCTGTGCTCCTGCAGCCTATGGGAAGTTCTCATGTCAGAGGTGTGTGTGGAGAACTCCCATGGGAGAAACCCACACTGGAGCAGGGGAAGAGTGCAAAGATACCCAAGGAGGAAGGAGTATCAGAGACAATGTGACAACTGAGCACAATCCCCATTCCCCATCCTCCTCCGCAACTGAGGGGGATAACAGAGAGAAATCAGGAGTCAAGTTAAGCCCACAAAGGCAGGTGTGAGGGGAAGATGTTTTAAGATTTTGTTTTATTTCTCATTACTCTACTCTGATTCAATTGGTAATAAATTCGGGTAATTTCCCCAGGTCGAATCTGTTTTCCCCATGATGCTAACTGGTGAATGATCTCTCCCTGTCCTTATCTCAACCCACAAAACTGTCATTATGTTTTGCCTCCCTGTCTAGCCCAGGGGAATGGCAGAGCAGTTTTGGTGGGCACCTGGCATACAGCCAGGGTCAACCCACCACAGCGGTGTAGGACACTAGGGCTCAGTTCCAGCTTTTGCATTAAGGATATAAAAATCTAGCAGAAAATAAAGCCCCTTGAACTCCAGCTGGTCCTCAAAGATCAGAGGGGCTGGGTGTGCCTGGGCTTAATTTCTGATTATAGCAAATTTGGCACTACCAGCCTGGTCGAATTCAATAAGAACTTGTATGATCCAGATTCAGAAACAGGGCAGTTTATTGAAGCAACAGGAAAGCAGGTTCAGAATTGCTGGTGGTAAATGCACTGAGCGTTAATATTTGTCGCTACTGAAGGTATAGTAACAGAGGTCTATTAGCGACCTATATATACTAAATACATGTACAATATATCTGCTCCAACACAGTTGAAGGTGCAAAGCTTACCTCAGCATCCCTTCAGGGAGGAGGAGAAACACTGTCCATTGACCAATCCAGAGCAGGCAGAGGTTCTTCCCCTTCTCTTTTTTCTTTTTTTTTTTTTTTAATCACAAAACTCCCCTTGTCTCATAATATAATTTTGGCCTTTCTTGATAAGGTAGAACAAACACTTTCTATAAGTGGGGTTTTGGTGACTGTGGCCATACATGTAAGGCATGTTAACTTTTCATTTGCATTCTTAGAGGGGTGAAAGTTTACATGCAAATTTGGCTTAATGAGGGTCTTGGTTAATTTTGTTCGGAATTTACAGTCGACACAAGAGGTAGAATAAACATTTTTATCATCCTCCACATGCTGACATGACAGTAAAGGCTGTCTGAGCTTCACCAGAGAATCTGTGCATGCATCCTTGTCTCCTTAACAGATCTGAAACAAGGCTTGTTACACACAGTGAAGGAAGAGTGAGGCCAATGGACAGTACAGTGGTGTGAGTGCTCTTTATGTCTCACCGCAACAGCATCAGTCTGTGAGGCCTCTGCTTTACTCCAGATATCATCCCATTGTTAGCCCTTGCTTGACTCAGGTTCAAGGTAAGCTGGGGGCCCAGGTCATGTTTGTCACAATCAGCCTCATCAATTCTTCATAGATTTAAGGCACATCTGACAGTTTGACCCATTACCCACCCCATGACCACAGTCACACAAGCAACACCTATAAAAGGCATCAGAAATTCTGTGAAGCTGCCAGTGACTGAAATTCTGTGAAGCTGCCAGTGACTGAAATTCTCTGAAGTGCCTGATCCTACAGTCACTGTTGAGACAATTTTTAGAAGCTGATTTCCTTGTTCCTTTCACAGTCCGACCACAACTGACTTCACTTTCATCATCATACTTTAAACACGCCCCTTCCATGGTGCTTTTTTCATATGGAATCTGCCCAAGTTGCCTTTCCCATTCGGTAGGATTAGCATAAGGTTTAAGTGATACAGGGAACACTATGGAGCACACAGGGTAACAATCAGTGAAAGAGCCCCACCTACTTCTCAGGTGAAAGATCATATTGCATTGGCACATGGCTCCTTGCAAATGGATTGAAGATCCCTAAAGAGGGACTTGTCAGTGATACAAATGGCTGTATTTCACACATAGTAGAACAAACACTGCTCATTCATTCTTCATTAAACTCACAAAGTGCCTCTGAAAATCTGCCCTTTCTGTCCTGCTCTTCCACTATCCAACTCTTCTACTGCATACTTCCCATAATTCAAAACAGTGTGTAGTGAACTGCATTTGTGTTGAAAAAAAAAAGACTAATGTATTTTGCAATTGGCAGCACTGAGATACTTAGTCTTGATTGTTGGTGCATTTTCTCTGAACAAGAAAGATCCATGTAGGTCATGGAGAATTGTAACACAGTCTTTTCCTCAAAAACGATGCCAGAGCATGCCTCATTATAAATGTCTTTTTTCCTCTTGTTTTCAGCAGGAGGGATTTTTGGACAGTATCTAACTAGGGTAATAACGGGCACAAATTATGAAAATAGAAGAGTCTGGCAGTGCTCAAGGAGAAGTCAAGCAGACAGATGCTTCCTGCAGCGAGCACATATTCCACAGTCCCTTGAAAATCCAGCCTAAAGATACGCACCAGTCTGTTTGTCAGATTTGCCACAGTCAAACACAAATCCAGCTCAAAGAACTATTTCTCCAGACTCAGTTGCAGCCTGGCAATACACAAACTGTCCACGTTTGTTCTTGCCTTGTATGTTTCCAACACAGATATGCCTATCTCCTTAATCAGGATAGTAGCCACGGACAAACACTGTTCCAGACCAAAGCTACAGGTTTGCCTGACCTAAGGAGAGGTTTGATTCTCTCTGAAGCCAGTTTCCTGGCAGTGAAAACGGAGCAGAATGATGATAGATAGTTCCCAGGTCTAGTTATAATAACAACCCTGCATATTGGTCTTCACCAGGCATAAATACAAGTATTCCTGTCTAGCCAGGCAGCAAAATGCCAAACCAGCTTTGTGTGGTGCTGACATAACTTGGGTTGAATTCCACTTTCACAATAGGTGTAGTGCTGAGCAAGTGCCATGAAAATTATCCAGAATACATCAGGAAGAAGATAAGACACAGTAAAGGTACAAAGGAAATGGCAAAAGAAGGTGAGACAAAAGAAATGAGAAATAAACAATGGAGAACTTAAGGGAAGGGTACTACAGAAAAAAGCATGTAAATCAGTTATCCCACAGATACAATAATATTAAGTTTTAAATCATTAACATTTAGTTTTAAATAATTCTAAGCACTTCTATTTCATGCAGTGACAACCTAAGAACTACAAGATCATTTTTCAAGGTTACAGTTCCAAAAGATCCTTTGAATGAAAGCTGCTATTGACTCTTAAACACAACAACATGAGTAATGCATCTTTAAAGGATATACCTGAAGGCTAAAAGCAATTTTCTGCTACAAGAAGTGACACAACATTTCCACTTGGGACCTAGACATCAGTTTTTCCCTGAGCTGTCTTTTTCATACTACATCTCTTGACTGTTTCACAGCTACCATCACCTGTATGTCTGCACTGGATTTTCATTTTTGCAGGTAATGGTTTTCATCTTTTGAATCACATGTTGTAGACTTTAGTATACACAAAGAAAGATTTTCATTAGGATTTTTAATTTTAATGAAATATAGACAATGCTGTCTTACTCTGACTATAGTCGTCTGTTACTACTTGGTACTTCAGCACTGAAGCATTGCTTTTCCCACAAAATGGATGCCAGGAATCTAAGAAAATTCTAAAGTCCAATGAAGTATATAAATTCTCTGTCATTATATTAATCTTGATTATTTGCATTCATCTACCTACTTATTTTGACTTAAATTTTATTGGAACACTTAGATTTAGATTTGATATTACTAGAGGTATTAATAAGTAATGTATGTTATATTGGTATACTTTATCGTATATCTGTAATGAAAAGGATTGTCTGGTTTACACAGAACTAGATGCCAGATTATATACACTAACATGCATTTGAAATGATATGTGACAATAGTTAAATATTATCTCAGCATCTATGTAGTTTGAGACAGTGTATGTAATAATAATAATAATAATTTTAATATGCATAAGCAGTGCTCTCCTATCAGAGTTTGTATAAAATTTCCTAGGTTAGAAATAAAAGAAAGAATTTAATAAAAGAGCAAAAAACTGAAAAATAATTTCTCTGCCTGGGCTCTGGATATGTTTTGGATTGCATGTTTGGATGGTTTGGATCCTCTCTAGGGGATGACTATAGTCCTGAATTTGACTAGGCTTCTTGAGTGAATATATTCAATATGCCTTAGGAAGGTTACAAAGGGAAGTCTAACACAGTTGGAACAACATGGGAGAGTGGGATAAAAATGCAAGCCAAAAATAACAGTTTAGAGACAACCACAGAACTGGGCCACTTATTTCATCACACAATTAGGAAAGCCTGAACCAAGGCACTGACAAGAGAGACATGACCGTGCTGCTCTCAATGACTGCAGGTGTACAGCTCATGTGTCAGTGTCTGTGCTCTATTTCATGTTGGTTCCCTCATCATCTACATTGCAAAAGTATTCATTCATCTCCAGTTTTTCTTGGTGGGAGCAAACAGCTTCCTCTAAAAAAAAAACTCTACTGTAGTGCTGTGGGTGGTTCATGGAGATCCCCAGACTACAAAGTAGAACGGACAAGATTGCACATGATTTGTCCCCTTTTTCCATATTAATTGAATGATTTAGGGCTTGTCATCCTCTACCATCTTATATGTTATTGTACACACTATAGGCTTCAGGAAGTGTCCTCACTTTATTTTACACTCTCTAATCCAAAAAAAAAATCCTACCTTGCAGAATAATACTTATGCATGAAAGCAGAGAGAACACTGGTGGATGAGCAGAGTGGGTACTGGTGAATTATGACCCAGTAATATATGCTGGCAGCCCAGAAAGCCAGTTGTATCCTGGACTGCATCAAAAGCATCATGGAAAGCAGGTTGAGGGAGGTGATTCTGCCCCTCAAAGTCCACTCTCCTAAGACTCCAAGTGGAGTACTGAGTCCAGCTTTGGCCACGCCCAAAATAAGGACGTAGGCCTGGAGCAGGTCCAGAGGAGGGTATGAAGATGATCAGAGAAATGGAACATCTCTCCTATAAGGAACAGCTGAGAGAGTTGGGATTGTTCATCCTGGAGAAGAGAAGGCTCCGGGGAGACCTTATAGTTTATAGCCTTCCAGTACGTCAGGGGTCTTACAGGAAAGATAGGAACAAACTTTTTAGCAGGACCTGTTGCAATAGCACAAGTCGTAATGGTTTCAAACTAAAAGAGGGCAGATTTAGATTAGATACAAGGAAGAAATTTCTTACGATGGTTTCCCCTGATCAGCCCAGGACTGTGTCTGCCTGGGTAAAGATTATCCTTGGATGACTTAGAGTTGTAGATGCAGGCTGGAAGGGAGTTTTGGAGGTCATCTTCTCTGAACCCTGTCTCAGAGTAGCACCAGTTTAGACCTTCAGTTGTCTCCCTCAGGAGCACTGGGCTCTTGACCTAAGGAGATATACCAGTATTTTTCAAACTTTTAAAAAATGTGATCCTCCCCCTCCACCTTTCTGACTCATCATCTGTGTGCACCCTACTATATAAGACCATAAAAATTAGGAAAGTGACTTAAATTAAGGTCCTTCTACCAGTCAAACCCCTTTTTTGAAAATCTTCACTACTCCTTTTGTGACCTGAGCTGCAGAGCTGGACTAGATGATCTCCAGAGATCCCCTTCAGCCTAAATTATTTTCACTCTACAATTCTCTGTTGTGTTTCTAATTCATCATTCTCTTTTCTTTCTTTGAGGTTGTTTTTATTAGAAAATCTCTAGTGTCTGGATGCTGCCTATAATAACATTAGCTTCATTCCTAATGACATCAAGAACCTCATGTATATAAACAACATAAAATGAAAATAGAACTGTACATCAAAATGGTGTGGACCACACTTGGATATTAATTGTGTCACTGAATACACTGCACCCTCCCTCTTCTTAATCCTGTCCTATGTGAAGGTCTCATTTAAATAAAAACAGTAGTTTGGGTAGTGTAGAACCAGCCACTTTTTGTAAGCATCTTGTTGATAGCTGTATGTTGAATATCCCCATGCAAAATATGATCATTCCCTCATTTGAGCCATACATGTCCACATACTCCTGATTTGTATCAAAAGGAAAGAGAAACTGTATTTCTAAACTATGTGTGGTTATTTTCAAACAGTGTGAAGTGCTGGTGAGATAAGAATTAAAATGCGAACCCACCAAATAGAAACTGTAGAAAAGGAATTATTCATACACGAGATAGTGTTGCTCTTTGTTGACCTTAGTGTTGATGTTGTCTCTGCACGGGTCTAATGCATTCAGATACACACACCCCTGTCCCTCTAGATAACCCAGGTATTTAAATTATCATTAGAAAAGTCTTGTATGTACAGTTGTGTCTAGAATGTAAAGTACACTGTGAGAAACACATTGCATTTTTTATATACATACCAGCTTGGTTTATTAATTCATCAAACGGGACTTAGGACATTATATAACTGTGGTCAAGTTGACCGTGGATGTAGTGTGAGGAGCCTATAAATGCCTAGTGGTCCCTAAAACTACTGAAAACTGAAATGTCTGAACACTGAAGAGAACCAGCTCTCTGCTTTGCCATCCGGGATTTTGAATCTTCCACTAAAATCCTCAGAATGGAAAACAACTTCATACATCCCTTGTTCTGAAAGAAAAGATTCGGAATTAGCTTCAGAAGCTCACTTGTCTGGCTGCCCTTTGCTTTTCCAGAAATAATCTGAAGGAAAGATATCTACAGAACACAGAAGATAGTAAAAAAATTGGATGAGTACGTCCCATTTCCTTGCTCCCTCCCCTAAGGAATATTGTGAGCAAGAAATATACATAGATGGCCCCTAATCAGTAACTGTACAAGTATTTAGAGAGTGGAAGTTCATAATTGGTCAACTCTTTCACATGAAATTAATGTTGATCAAAACCTGCTATTATATTATATGGGCTACATCATGGTTTCCAGCCAGCTACGCTCAGTTCAGATTCTGAGTGTAGCTGAATGAATGTGAAACTACTTTTAAGGGAGATTCATTAGGCATGTAAATATTTTCTTGTATCTATGGTTCCTAGGACTTTACACTGCCACCTGTCCTCCAGCTTCATATTGTGGTTATGCATCAAACCAGTCCATCTGGAAGGGCGATTGACCTGAAGCTCCTGGCTGAGACAAAAATTATATCAGCTCCATTTCTGGGAATTGCAGAATCATTTTCTTCCCTCTGTCTTCACCTCATTCCACTGTACAGTTCATCTTTCTATTTTTGATGTATCTGTCTGCTTCTTCCCCATGGGAGCCACAAAGACTGTGCATTAAGACTAGAGTAATTACTTCTTTGCGATGGTGTGGGCCACTGATAAAGTGGAGCTGAAGAAGTTTAAGCACCTTCTCCAGTGATGGACCACAGTAATTTTGAGGCTAGCTAATTTCTTTAATCTGCATTTATGAGTGCAGAGGTTGAGTTGCTGCAGCTGTGGATATAATCTTAGAAGGATGATGCCAAGTTTTTGTCTCAGTTTCTTCCCCAATGTAGTTTTACTGTCTGTGATTGCTGCAGTGGACCTTGGTATGGTAAAGCACTTTGGCTCATCTGACATTACAGGAACATACTTCAATTTGGAAGACTTCCCCTTTGTTTCCATGCTTATCCATCATTATTCCACAGAAACCTCATGTCCAGTACTTTGTGGAAAGTGATCTGAATTGCAACAGAGGAACTCTGAACAGGATAAAATAGTCAAGATATACATGATCTCATGTTATGTTATGTTATTCTGTTGGACAACCTAAGACTCAGCTGGAGTGATGAGATCAGTGCTTTCAGCTCTGAATGGTCTGTTTCATATCAAAGAGTATGTAGTTATGTCAGAATGAAAGGCAGACTCAGCCCTATGTAAAATCAATGAAGTTATGTGCTGACCCTGTGCTTCCTCCAATGTTACCCGGAGAGGGATCAAATTCTTTCTCTCTGCTAGCATTATGCCATTTTACATCATAAGACTTGACATTGCTTTAAAAAAAAAAAAAAAGAATAACTATTCCTGGACTACAAATTACATATAGGACCTATTTGTCAAAACCGCAACATTTTTGCAAGCTATAGAAGGTCTTGTAAATAAATCTTGGTATTTCTTGTAAATGCATTTCTTTTTTGCCATGGGAAATAAAACGTATTTTTAGTGAGTGGTGGTCCCCAAATCTGAAATACCTCATGTTTTTTCTAAACACAAAATCCCAAAACAAACGAAACCCCATTGCCTAAGGGACTTGATGACAAAGATAGTCTGCAACAAAACTGGAATCAGAGCTCCAGCTTCTGATTTGTTACCCCTTAACCGCAGTACTGCTCAGTAAGTGCTTCATATTGTTTGTTTATTTGATGCTTCGTATTGTTTCCCACATAGTACAATTACTAGTGATACAATATACAAACACAGCAAAACTCAATTTTAAAAAATAAAACCTGCAACCCCTGATTTTAATTCATTTAACAAGACAGATAAGAGAGTTATTAAGTGTGGTAGATTTTCATATTTTTTGGTTAAATTACAAAAATTCAGCATTTTTTCACAGCTACAGTTGAAGGGTTTTTTTCTCATCTCTGTAACAAACATTGTACTTTTGCCTATTCCAAAGCAAACATTTCCTATATTGAAGGATTTTTATCACAGATCTGTAATAGACTTTGGACCCTGATGCACTGAAGCCAGTGCCTGAGATTTCCCCGGCTGTGGAATACCCACAACTACAACCTGGACAGAACAGGAGAAGGGGACTTTCCAGTATGGCCCTGTGGGGCTGTCCCAAGCCTGGTGTTTTCACAACCTTCATTTGGAAGTGCCTTGGATTTGTTATTTGACTTGAGGATGGAAAGTCTGCAAACAGCTTTTCACAGATGTTGTATATACAGCACTATAAAGGCAGGTGGGACTCTGAGGCAGAGGAGGGAAATGCTGAGGGAGAGATGAAAAACTATTGACACAGGTCTTCTTTGTATCCGAGCACTCCTATGGGCAGATGGACACCTGTGCCCCAGTGATAGGAACCCAGTATTTGTCACAAAATAATTGCTGGATAAATTGCATCTGTAGCATCAAGGACAGAGCCCAACACGCAGGCCTCCTGCTTCTATGAGCATTGAGCCGCACAGGCAGGTGCCTTCTGCTGACTTCTTGCTCCAGCCCTATGAATATTGCATGCCTGATGACAGCTATGTAGCTGGAGTAGCCCCCCTCTTTCTCTCTCCACCACTGCTTCTGCTTTCTACAGCATATCACTTTATTCCTATAGACTTGTGAGCTCTCCTGCAACAAAGTTACAAGTAGTGAAATCGCCTCAGACTCCGTCTCAGAAGGAATGCTTTTCACCTCCAGATAAGTGCTCCAACCTCTGCTCAGTTGGGCAGTTTCCTTTCTCCCTTCCTCCTCATCAGTCTCAAGTGAACACAATGTTGTCCTTGTGCGGTTTCTACAGAACAGTAACCCATCTGTGCATGCAGCAGCGAGTTTTTAAGTGCCTCAAGGAGCTACGAGGAGAATTTAGGTGCCTGTGGACAAAGGCCAAGCCAGGGATGCAGCTATGCTTCACTCTATTAGTACATCTGAAATCATGTTTCTGTGGAGCTGAAGGATGGAAGTAACTTTGTGACTCTTTCTTCGTTTGCTATAGTAATCATAGTGAAAAACTCAACTATTCATTTCTGCTGGGATTTTAACTGAGGTCAGTTAATCTCTGTACAAGTACCCAGGTACAGGATGCCAGAAATGGGAGTAGACAGCAATGGGGACTGGGAGTGAAACTAGAGACATTTAAATGTAGATGCAGAAATGGATGTTGCAGAAAGAGAACTGAAAGAGGGAATTCAGAGCTTAAGCAAAACTCATGGACATTACAGTGAAGAGGGAAGATCTGAAGAAGTTTATGCAAATGATAATAAGCATTATTCAAACAGAAAACAGGGCGATGTGTCACTTGCATAAAGATTGCCACTGGTGAAGTATTAAAGCTTCACATACAGAGGAGAAAATTGATCTAGACAGCACAGCAGATTCACTGCCTACCATGGAACAGGTAGTCTGAACAACTACTCCATTATTTTGAGAGGAACAGGAAAGGAAAAGGTCCATGGTTAAGAAGGGAGATTTTTCTTTTTCTTTGAAGTTGTTTGGGACTGATGTATTCCAGAACATTTGTGCACACTGTAGAGCCCATGGCTGAAATTCAAAAATAATCCACAAACTAGTAAGATGCCCAGCAAAATTAACAGCGACCTTTGGCTTTCCCTCACCTGTTCCTGGCTGCTTATGGTGAGGAAAATGAACTCTGGCACTGGAGAGTACAGTAGGTGCTTCTGCAAGGCGGGATGCAGGCATAGATAAACATGGATACTTGTGACCTCCTGTGCTCTGGGCTCAAAGCTGGCTGGCAGAGGAGGAGCTGTGAGCTGCAGTTACATTGTCTTCCATGCAAATTTATAGTAGTAGTAGTAGTAGCAGTAGTAGTAGTAGTAGCAGCAGCAGCAGCAGCAGCAGCAGCAGCAGCAGCAGCAGCAGCAGCAGCAGCAGTAGTATCTCAAGTGCGGCACTCCTTTACTCTCTGGCTTCCAAGTGAGAGCTGGGCTGTGCCAGACACATGGAGGACCATTCCTCCATGTCTTCCAAAGAAAAAATGTTCCCTAATATTGAGCTGCTAGGGACATCTAAGGATAACTTTAAGCAATTTGTTCCATTATTTTAGGAATGGCTGTAAAGCTTCCCAGAACTAATTAATAGGAAGTGTTTTCAGACTGAAGGAGCTACAAATGCATTCAGGATTTCTGGCCCAGATTCCCAGCTTATCTGCCAGGCTCCAGGGGCAGATAACCTGGCAGCAGCAGAGAGAGTTGGCATTCAGTGAATCTTTCACAAAACATGAATAATAAAAGGAGTCAAGGGAATATAGGAATAGAAGTGGGCAAGCTTGGAGAAGTGAGAATGACGGTGCCAGAGCTGGATGCAAACACACAGTGCAGCTGTGCTCCGCAGCCACTAAAACCGCTGGGAGTGTGGGCATTGCTTCCTGGGGATGAACCTGTGCTCATCCCAGCTTGGGGGGGCTCTGCAGACGGCACCTTTGGAACAGAGAGCAGCACGAACGCAGCAGTACAGCATTGTTGAGCTCAGCAATCTGGGTTCTTCCCCCGGTTCCGGGCAGGATTTGCAGTTTATGTGGCTACGGCTACAGCGAGGCGTGTTTGCCCAGAAGGTGGTGTACCAGCCATTCCTGTACCCTCCCTATGCTGCACCACAGGAACCCACTTGAGCTGCGTACAACCAGCCCCCTCTAGTGGCACTTGTGAAGTTCTGATATTTTGTGAAACTGGGCTGGGATTTTTTGTTTATTTATACATATAGCATGATGTGACGAGATAGTGACATAGAATTACAGATTCATAGGGGTTTAAACTGTTTGACTCGCCTACAGTCTCTCTTACCCTGCGGAGCAAGGCACAGGGAGCAAGTCATCTTCTGAAGTACCTGTGATGGAGTGAAATGAAAATTATGATCAAACTGTTTAAATATGAACAAAGCTTCTGCTTGGGAATACACAGCTTTTAAGTTCAACACCTAATGCTTCTATCATCTCCTCTGTGAAATTCTTCAAACCTCATTTGCTTTCCTCTTCATCCAGATCACTTCCAAACATACCTTTAAATATAAAGCTAGTGTTAGAGGAGATCCACCCCCTAAAACTACACTCGAGCATTTTACTAGCAGTATTTATTGCAGTGTAACTTAAGGTTTCTGACCCACATTCTGGACCATAGGCATCATATTTTACATGCTATGGGCTACATACAGAGCTCATGCTTACACAGTTCCTCAGAGGAATGGAAAAGATTAAAATTACAGCCAGTTCGTGCTGGGGACCCAAGTTTGATCTTCCCACTAACTCAGGATTTTGAAATGGTGTACTCTGGAGGCAGAGGATGAAACTTTGGTGAAGTAAGAAGTTTATTCTTCTCTTGTTTTATCAGAAAACCACTAAATACATAATTCTGACTTTCACATTGTGTTTAGATAGTGAAGAAATTACTTATTACTGGGTGATCAATACACAGCATTCTTGCTTCTCAAATGTAGCCTGATTTGAGACAAGATGTAATTTAGCCAAAGTTAATATTGGCATTTCTTGATGGTTTTGCATTGGGCCCTGCTCCTACAAACACATGTGTGTGTGTGTGTGTGTGTGTGTATGTGTGTGTGTGTGTGCGCGCGAGAGTGCGTGTGCATGTAAAAGGAGGTGTGTGTGGACATACCTGTACAGGCAGGCAGGGTTAGAGGAGAAGGAACCTTTTTGCTGAAAGTCCTTTATCAATTCACTTCCCTGGTCAGCTGGAACGTGGTTTAAGGGTGCAGGTAATAAGGATGGTGTAGCAAGACACCCCAAGAGCTCTTCCCTTTGCATGCAGAGGATAAGGTAGCTGTGAGAGACATACACCCGTGCACTAATTTTGCACAGCCAGTGGGAAGGTTTTGGGCCACAGATAATAGCTGATTGCATGGCCTCTCCCATTGCTTTCAGGGGAAAAGCCAATGATTGAGGACTGTGTACTGCCTCTCTTGGCCATGTGGCTACACCTGTGGCATTTTGTACCTGTAAAATACAGACTAGGCCAACACACAGAGATGGTTGATGGACCAGCTGGAGCATGAGGTGCGGTTGCCTAGTCCATTCTGGAGTGTGCCCTCCTCCCAGGAAGCAACATTTTCTGCAGCTGGATTCTGAATTAGGCAAGCACAGGAAAGATGTGTTTGCAGGGGGCGTGAAGTGAAGCTTACAAGAGGAAAAACTGCAATCATCTGTCCTTAACAGCACTGGGCTCTTGCCCCATCAGACCTACAAAACTCCCAAGAGACTTGCTTCTGATGTTCTGAGTATTTGCTTTTCACTCTCATCTGCTCCCCGCTTTGTCTTCTTGCTGAGCTGAGCACACTTGGTTATTCCTGTCATCCACAACAGCCCCATCTCCTGTGCCATCTACACTTTCTCTTGGAGTCCAACTGAGCAAGCATCTTGCACCTCTCACAATGAGAGGAAAACTGAGGTTTCTGCTTTATTGATTGAGGCTTTGGGAAAGGGCGGTGAACAGATACAAGTCACTGCTCTCCTAATTCTTCCTACTTGTGAAATGTGCCAAAATCCCATTGGAGGTCAAGGCACATCTTTCTGATCAACATACGAAACATACCCCTCTTCATTCCTTTCTTACCCCTCATCTTGGCTTAGAACAAAGTCCTTGGGCAGTCAAAAGGGTAGAATTTCAGTAATATCTTTCTTTTCAGTGTCCGGTTGCCTGTGACCGATATACCTACTTGAAGGCACAGAGCTGACCTTTAAATACCAGACTGGTCACTGGGGGTTTCTACAAGCAAATTACAACCCACACATATAACTAGAAGCTCAAGTTTATATATAAATTCCACAATTTCCTGCAGGGTCAAAGCATAAACTACCACATGGTGGGTGATACACCATGCCTAAGCATCTTGTTTGAGTGGCACCTTCAGCTCTCAGTCTCAGCGCAACCCTGGAACTTCTTTCTCACTCTATGACTCACAGGTGTCAAATGCTGTAGCACTGCACATCCTAGTACAAATCCCCCTTCTTGCTTCATTCTGATGCATGCTTAGCAGAGAGGAGGGAGGGGACAACTATTTATCTGCAAAAAGCAGAAAGTGCCTGGATCAGGTCTTATTTCACCATGATAGAAACAGAAATTATTAAGTTTCAGCAACTTTCCTCTTGTTTCTCCTTCCTCTGACTCGGGCAGAACCCTGGAGAGAAGCCAGTTTTCATTAGACAGGTTTTTGTACACATCCTTGGTCAGACAGGATGAGTTAGTGGCAAACAGTAAATACCAGCTGCCCCCCATCCTCGAATGAGTAGTGCTGGAAATGATCTCTGGCACAGCACAGTGACAGAACCAGCACATAGGTTTTATACCATCTGCTGTCAAATTTGGATGGTAGGTTTTGTTTGAGAAATCTGCCCTAAGGCACTGTTCCAGTATTTCTTTTCCTGGTAAGACTTGGTGCACATAAAAGACTGTCAGCACCTATGGATTTTTTGACATTGCAAACAGCATCCTAAGGACATCTAGATACTATGGCAGATGTGGTCACAGCCCACGTGTCATTTTTTCATGACACACAGTAAATGGCATTTCTAGAACTAGAGCATGTGTGACTTTCTGGATTATAAAAAACATGAGGATTTACAATAATTTTTTTTTTCTGGGACAAAAGCACGTGCTTGTGTTCTGTCCTCAAGAGGATGAAGGAAACAAAAGTGTGAGCTAGCTCATTCTTACACCATCAGAAAGAGCTTTGGTCCTCTAAGCTTGACTGGAATTCTGAACTCCTTGGACTAAGAAGTTATGTATGTGAACAAAGGTCATTGGGAAATAGTCATAGTTTAGATGTTGAAAGATGTTTCAGGTTTCACTGGTAGTCAGGTCAAGTTGGAAATAAGGATGAGTGGTGAAAAGGTACCTGGTAGAGAGCAGCGGGGATTTCAGTCATGAAGAAAAGTGAAAGGTCTTAGTAATAGTCAAAAGCTAATACATGTGATATGTGCTGGAAAATTAGAGTTCTTTGGGTCACTCCTCTGGAGGTAGAACAGGGATAGAGAGTAGGAGAGTACTTGGGACGGCGATAAATGCCCAGGTGAGACAGTGGCCAGAGGCAATAATCTTGCCAGCACCAAGGTGCACCTTCTTGGCAGGTAAGGTGAGAAGGGAGGAATGCTAAAAGCTCCAGACAAGCACTTGTGGCAGGTGCTAGAGGAAGAGGAGAGGAAATGCAGAGAAAAAAGGTGTGACTGGGGAAGCTATGAACCCCTGGGAAAGTAGGAGTGAACAGTGAGTCTGCAGGAACCCAGAGAGGAAAGGATGGGGTAGGATGGTCTGAAGAGCTTCCCCGTGGAAAGACCCAAAAAGACAAAAATGTAAGGAAAATTGCTGGGAAAATATGAGAGTAATGTCATCATGTTCCTTTGGTGAGCACTCAGCACAGTGCTGAGACAAGACCACCATGAAGGCAGGCCCTGAGCCCAGCATCAAAGGCTAGATCAAGACCCAGTAGACAGGCTGTTTGTGGATATCCCCATCTTATAGCAGGAGCAACTGGAAGATTGACTTGGGGAAGCATCTTGGCCATCTCCAGGCAGCATGTGTTGGAGCAGCAGTTGTGCACATTTGCTGTGTGAAAGGGGAAGCAACTAGCCAGAAAGCAATTTTGAAATAGGAAGTGTGCAGGATATGCTGGTAGTTATTTCTGCTTTCCCATCAACCTGTCAAATACAGAAATCCTGAGAATTAAGATTAGGGGAGCCCAGCCTATTCAACTCTGGCACAGACCTTGTGCCTGACTGCTGGGACTTAGAGAAGAAGCCCTACTACAGCAGACACAGCGCTATTCAACAAGGAGAGTGAGCTAGGCATCTTCGAAGGCAATCAGAGTGGAGTCTGGGGCAACCAGATCTCCATGTTGAGCAGACTCTGAGAAGGATGGTTGATAAGTGGTGCTGTTAACATGTTGACTAATCAGTTGATGAAACATATGAAAATCCAATTTTTCTTCACTGTGGGGACCAGATGACCTCTTCATCCTTCTCCGTGCATTTCATCCTTCCTGAGAAAGTCTGTCTCCATCACTGTTGTGTCTCTCAAGGTTAGAAATGAAAGATACTCCTCTGCTCAGTCTGCTGGTCTACATCTGGGATGTGCTTCCATCTGTACCATCACCTTCCTCAGAGCTGTTTAAACCTCACTTCAACTGTATTTTGCTATGCACAAAATGATGCAAACACTTTTCTCCAATTACACATTATCTCATCGCATCATATTTTCCTACTTCAGTGACTTCTCAATCTTTTATTACACTTTGAAGTAGCCCTCTGGCTCTCTTTCAGTCACAGACCCACAAATATTTTTTCTAGTGTGACACAGAACAACATGCTGGCCATGCTACTGCTGTGCTGGCACAGGAAAATGCTGTGCCAAAGCATTTTCCTGTGAGAGGAACATTGCAATTGCAGCCAGATGTTACCAGGGTCTGAGTTAGCTTAGGAACTCTTCTGTGTACAGGAGAAGCACAGATATATCCTCTGTGCTGTGTTAGCACATAAACTACTACTCACCTTCTTTTGTCTCATTCATGAAACATGCTGGAGACCTAAAAACATATTATATTCCAGTAAAACCATTCCTGCTTTAATTTAGTTTCACATTCTGAGAACCCAGGGAGGGAGAACTTGATTTACAGTAACTGTTGGACCAAGATGAGAGCACAGTAAAATGGCTCCCAGTTCCAGGTGAGGCAAATAAATTTCCCTTTACCACATCATGCTCCTTGATGCACAACAGCAGCACTTCAGCAGTCACTGACTCACTTTGTACTGACCACAACACTGCATTCTTTCTGATTTATACAAGGCACTATGATCCTTTTCTTCTAGGAATTACTGCTTAGTGTTGTCTCCTAAGGCAGAACACAGGTCTTCCCAAGGACCTGCCAGCACTTTTCATTTCTGCAGGCTGACAACACCTTAATGAATTTGCTTGTCTTCTTTTTTTTCCCCCAACATCTTCTTCAGTATCATCCTTAGGTTATGGAATAGCAGAAGTATTTTATTATATTATTTATTTTATAAGGAGCACATCTCATAAAGAAATTTATCTGGGCTGTTAAGAGGTAAAAATGGCTTAAAAAGTGAATAAAACAGGCAGGCCTAGGAGAAGAGGGTCTGGTAACTTTGGAGATTTATGTCTTAGTTTCATTTTGCCTCTATGGACAACTGAAATGCCTTGGCTAAAATAGCAGAGAAAGGAATCTGAGGGGAACTGCTGCTGCTGCTTGGGGAAGTAAGGCAAGTGAGATCATTTCAGATATGTGACACAGAGGCAGTGGGAGCAGCTGTCAAAAATCAGTCTCTGGCTCAACTCCTACAAGTGTCCATTGTCCAAACAACTACATGTGTTTTCAGATACTGCACCATTCACATCATCAGCAACACAGTGCTAGGACACTGGGACACAAGACAGGCTCTTGAATACAATTATGTTCCCTGCTAAAAGCTGACATTGAAAGATGCTCCACAAGCATTTTGTCCTGTTCCCTGAGTTCTCTCATAGCAAGCATGTGCCGGTCATTCAGGAAGAATTTGCCATTTCCAAATCACAGGCAGACTTAAGCAAGAAACTGGAATCAAGCTGCTCAGACTAGGGCAATTCTAGGCCTGAGGAAAAGGAGACCTCTGGTCAGTGGAGTGGTGTCTGGCTTTGTTTTCCACCAGGAGGCAGGTACCACCCCAGGTCCATGGAACAAGCACTGCTACTGCAAAAATCCATGCCATGGATATAACCTGTATACTTGGATAACCGGTTACTTTGGTGCCTAAGTCTTGCTGCCTTCTCATGTCAGATTTCCCTGACTATGTGGTGATCTGCTCTTACCATCCATGCCTGCACCTGCACAGGTGCTCCATGGTATTTCCACAGATACTCACCCTTAGGTCCATGACTGTCATAGAGAATCTGGGTTTTGCTCACCAGAACCAGGTCGGCAATTTCTCAACTGCTTACACCTCTTATGTATAAACCAGCTTGTTTTTCAGGCAAAGGGTGCTTTGGTACTCTTTCCCCTGTATATCCAGCACAGTGGGGGATCATATTTGACCCCCAAGTGCCCCTGCTGTCCACTACCATGCTTGGAGCAGTTGTGATAAGGCTTGCACTGGGTTTGGTTTTGTTGCAAATAAATGGATGGGAGATGATACACTGAGGGGAAACCTGCACGTGGTGGGGGGAAAGAAAACAAATTCCTTTTTCTTTTGCCTTAAGACATTCTCCATCAAAAGCCCCAAAATAACAAACTTTGAGCAACTTGGGGAGGAAAATTAATTTAGGCAGTTGCCATCATTTTGTGGAAGGTGAACAATTGGCAGCTACAAACCTCTAAACTTCCCTGAGCATATGAATGGTTATAGCAAGCAATGACAGTCCTAGAGGTTTTTTCGAATGAAATCATGGACAGCTACACTAACTGTTAAGACTAAACATAGCACTATTCTGGCTCACAACAGAAGGTACAGATCAGAAGTTAGCAGGGATGTGAGGTCATTCACAAGAGGCACATTGGATTTGGTGACCACTGCAGTGAACAAAAGCGTGAAGTATTTGAACTTGGTCCACCTTGCACCGTCTGCCCTCAGTATCAGATACCAGTCCTGGGCAAGTTTAACTTACTGGTAAGAGATTTAACCTGCATTTTTAATTTTAATCTAGTCAAATATAAAATATTGTCATCAGGATGGATAATTTATTTGGTGCAGAGCTTCTTTGACTGCTGTCAGTCTTGCTCAGCTCTCTCTAAACTCACTAAAGTGTACACTAACCAAGCCTTTCTTGTAAATCTATTTCCTACCTCTCCTTTTCCTCCTTTACTGATCAGATCTCCTTAATGACCTCCTGCTTTTGCAATCTTCAGGAGACTTTTCAGTCTGGTCAGACAGATAACACAATGTATGATGAAACATGGAGCTTTCACATACAAAACAAAAGGGTCATGCAGCTTTCTTCAGAATCAAGAGGGAGAGCAAATACACTAGACTAAAGGATACCAATGATTACATGAGAGCTGAACCATGTAAGTAAAACTGGCATCGTAGAGAGAAGACATCAGGTGTTTTTCAGAGTATTCAGCTCACTGGCCTAAAAGAAAATTATGTCAAGCAGCAGTCACAGAACAAATGTGGGGAAATAGGGGTGATTTTCCTTTAAAAAATTAAAAACATGAATACAGGCCTAGTAAGGGATGAAAGACTGCTGCTGAAGGAGTTTGTGTATTCTGTGTGCAAAAGCAAACAACATATAATTTCTCATAAAACACACTGATATTTTCCTTCTCTTAAAGTGAACAGGTGTGACACACATCCCTGGAATTACATGGACCTATAAAACTACATAAGTACTTGACATACTTGCTTACAGTTGCAACAAGACCTGTATTTGTGAGACCATACTATGCCTGACAATTGGTATTATTGTGTTGTTTACAATAATAGCTATATGATGCATCATGAAAATGCAGTACATTGCAGCCAGAATTTAACACTCAGCAAAGCACTTCCACCTCCAGACAACTAACAACTGAAATGAAGAGGGAAAATACAACAAGTCAGTATAAATAACTAACCAGTGGAAAACCAGGTAAAATTGTTAGCTGGAAGAGTGAGATGTTGGTATTGTGTTCCTTTAAAAACTGTCTTGATCTGAATTCTGGCCGTGGAGTGAGGGCAGGCAGTTAACTAGGAATAGGTTTCTCTGCCTCTAATGCCCCTCAGAGTGCTCCTCCAATAGTGTCCTCAAAGGTACTCCTGTTGTATCCATGTGGCACCATGGAAACCCACAGTTAGGAATGAGCTTTGATCACCATTGCTCACACAAACAGAAAGTGTGACAATTCCCTTTCTTTCCCTAGCTGAGGAGTCAGGCCTCGTTACTGTCCCCTGTGAAACATGTTCACCTTCCTAGCTAGCAGGCAGCTTTTTCTGAACCAGCCCAACTCCCTGGTGAGATTGTCTAACCCTTTAATATCTGCTCCCATCAAAGAATTCAGAGCTTACAAGTGCAGGATTTCCCTTTCTGCAAAGAAGTTCACTGTAGTCATATACCTTTTCTTTCTGAAAAATAATCTTGTCTTGGATCTGCCTTGTCATCTGGTTTAGCCTCAGAAATGATCATAGAGATATGCTCAGGAGGAGCACAGCATTGATCTAGGGAGCTTAGTGAGTCTCAAAACTTAATTCAAAGAACTTGGTAACATCTAAAGATATTTAGTGGGTTTGTAGCACGGAAGTAATCCCTTTCTGTCCAAGCCACTTCATCACCAAATACAGAAAGATACGTGCATGCTTTCAGTCATTATGCTATATGCTATCCTAGGATGAAAGCCGTTAAGTAACTCTCACCTCAGCAACACTGAGAACACCTTGTGGCTACAGGTTTAGTCACCCATGCTTTGCTTCTCAACAGAGAAGATATTCAGGGTAAATCCCCTCAGCATGTTCCTGTGGTATCTTGTGCTGACACCAGAACAGAAGAATGTGGGTTTGGTACGACCCTCCTCCAGACAAAACAGCCAAGAACCCTATCCCCTCAAATGCAGCAAATTGTGGTCTCTGTTGTTCCTTCCAACTTGGGACCAACCTGCTGGCATCTCACAACTTAGTCCTTCTTACTTTAGCTTCAGCAGCAGAACATTTTGACTGGTTTTCCTTGGTTTACAAGTGTGTTGATATTCTTAGGCCTTTCGCTTTCTGTTAGCTATACAAACTCATTGAGGATCTCCTCTTGCTGCAATCTATGTAGCAACAATTAGTCTGGATAAGCTGTACAGGCTCTACAGAGACCTGGACCGAACTGAGCGGATGTAAAATATCAACACTTGGTGCATGAAACTCCCATTCTGATGCTCCCCCTCCTGTGTACTGCTACTGCTTATTAAGACTTGAACATTCATGAAAAGCACAGCCAGAAATCAGATCAGCTCTTCTGAATTAATGAATAGTGAAAAATACGTATTCAGTTGCCCTGCAGGTTATCCCACAGAAGGATCATTCAAGTCAACTCCTTAATAAGAACAAAATCCTGGCAGCAAGGCCTTTCATGTGATTCAGTTAACTGCGCACCCAATCTACATGAGAATTTAATCTTGTGTAACATTAAATACAGTCAGCTGCACAAGCAAGCTCTTTCTTACCCCCTCTTACCCTGCACTGGTGATCTTGAGTAAGAGACGCTAATCTTGCTTCAGACCAGTAGGTAGGCAAGCTGCTTTTGGCCACAGGAAAAATAGCTTAGTGGAAGTGTTAGTGAGTTTAGTAGTATCATTACCATTAATGTGGAGGCAAACTTACAAAGCTCCAGGTAACAGATCCTTTCCTTGCTAAAAGGTGGAGCAAGTAGGTGAGGAGAGGAAGCACAAAGCACAAAAATGACAGCAACAAATTCAAAATATTAAAAGCACCCCATTAGCGAGATCAGAACTTTGGTACGTGCTTTCAAGTTCTGGGGTTTCTCTGTTCATTGTCACTTCATAGCACAAACAGAAAAATGGTTTTACAGGTTCAAGCAGCTATTCTACCTTTCTGAAGGCAAGGGCTGCTTCCTCAGCCAGTTTCATTAGAAGTAACCAACCAGGCAGGGAAACCAAGCTGCTTTCCATTTCCAGCACTTCCCCTTTAGGCAAGGACTCAGTCTGCAAGTGTGAGGGTGGATTTAAACAGGAGCTCTCTCCTGATCACTCACTGCCTCTCCTCACGTTTATAAGTGCTCTGGAAAGAAACTTCTAGAGCAGAGTACTGGGTGTAACTGGCAAGATGTTGGCAGTGAGGGACTGTATGGTGGCTTCTCTGTGAAGAGGCCAGGACTGCCCCATGCCAGACACAACTGCTTCTACCCAGCTCTGATGAACCCACCGCAGAACACAGCCAAGCACCTCAGCCAAGATGGTGCTACCTCTAAGAGAGTGCATTTAAGAAAGGGCATGAGAAACAGCAGTACAAACAAGGTCAGTAAAAAAAGGAGGGGGAAGAGGTGCTCTAGGCAGCAGAACACAGATTCCCCTGCAGTCCATGGAAAGGGTCCCACTGGAGCAAACAGATACTACTTGAAGGAACTACATCTTCCTGGAGAGCCCATGCAGGAGCAGGTTTATCCTGAAAGACTGCAGTCCATGGGAAGGACCCACACTGGAGCAGGTAAACAGTGTAAGGAGGAAGGAGCAGCAGAAAGGGAGGAAGGAGCAGCAGAAAGTAGCAGTTATAGCACTGACAGCAACCCCAATTCCCCATTTCCCTGCACCATTTGGGACAAAGGATAAGGTAGAAGAGTTGGGAGTGAAGAAGAGAAATTGAACCTGGAAAAATGGGTGGGTGAGGTAGGGGAAAATTACTGTTCTAATCTTTGCTTTTCACCACCTTACTCAATTTCTAATTGGTAATAAATTTAATTTTCCCCAATTCAAGTCTGTTTCACCCATGACAGTAGCTGGTAAGTGATATCCCTGTCTGTATCCTGACCTGTAAGCTCTTCCATCTTGTTTTCTCCCTCTGTCCTCTGGAGGAATGGGGGTGAGAGAGCAGCTGAGTGAACACCTAGCAGTAGGCCAAGGTCAACCCACCACAAGCTGCTGAATAGATCTGTTTAAAAGAAGCTTAAAATCCACTGGTTCACATTAAGCATTTGCCATAACAATTCCAGATCAGCATCTGCCTAAAACTTGTAGACAAGCCTTTTCTATTTATTGTAGAGCTTTTCAGAGAATGATTTTGTACATTATCACTTTTTCCCCATTTCCAAAATCTGACACAGATAACGATTTCAAATGCTCATTTACTATCTATACATTATTTGCAGAATTACAGAGATGAACCATTTTTCTATGAAAAAAATATAATATTAAAAATCTTACATACAAAGACAAAACATAGCAACAAAATGCTGCCCACAGAATTAACATCCAGTCTTTCTGTCACCAGTTAGGATGAAATTCTTTTCGGGTGAGTTTTCAATGAGGATATTAAAATTGTTGTTTGTTTTTTGTTTAGCCTTCCCCCCCCCCCCACATAAAGGAGACATGCATTAAAAACAGTAATGTCTAAAACAACATTATTTAGTTTTTAGTCATGCATTTGAAGATTTGGCTTTGAGCATCTTCTGGATTTAGCAGTCAGAGGAATTCAGTTTCACTGGAGTACCAGTGACGGAGTTTCTGAAAGTGTCCTCCGAGCTGAGATCCGCAGACATCTGGGGCAGCCTCCAGATCTGAAGCATGCTTTGTGAAAGCATGTTTTGCACTCTGTTTATACATACAGAATAGCATTCAGGAAAAAAAAAAATAAAAAAAATTAAACAATAGCTGTGTTCCTTGAATGACGTTCTATCAAATACATACAAGCACAAAAGTAAACAGAAGCAGTGCAAGGCCAGGACAACAACCACCACTGCAACAATTTACAATGAATGTGGGCAAGATCTGATAAAACAGCTCTCTCTCATGCCCAGACCCAAAATAATAGCCTACCCCCGGGGACATAATCATGTTCAGGCAAATCCCTGGTCTTGCTCCCTGAATTCACTGATGCAAAACAGCTGCCAGAGGCTGATTTTCAAAGATACATGCTGTCCACGTTTTCCAAATGCACATCCAGGTTTTCAAATATACATGCTTTCGGTGAAGCTAGTTCTCAAAGTTTAAAATAAGTCCAAACAGTTTTATGCACCAAAATTCCGCCAAGGAAGAAAGTAAAAACATTCACTCTGGAACATACCTGTGCACCTTTTACATTTGGCAGTCTGATACGGAAAGAGCAGGTCTGCGCTCTGACAGAATTCACAGATAAACCCCTTCGCTTGACAGAGCTACAACGACAGCAAAAAGGTTGAATTTAAATCTACGAAAAAATTATATGGGAATGGCAGCAGGGATATATTCCTCATACTAGCAGCTGCAAGGACATTAAAAGCCCTAGCTTTTCCTTACCTCACAGCCATCTACATGGGAGATAGAGCTCTTCAGAATATCTTTAAGAAGGGGCAGTAACTGCCCTCGTTTGATCTTCACTAAATCATCCAGTGAGAAGAGATGCAGCCCATCTGTCAGATGGCTGGGGACCTGTTCAAATTCTTTCAGTACACTGTAAAGAGAAATGGAACCCAATTCAAGCTACAAAAAGTTGTTTTTCAAGTATATTTCAAGAATAAGCCTCTTTCACTTCTCTGGTCACACAGGAGTTATACAAGGCAAGTTCATGCTAAATCCTACCTCCCCTCCCAATCTGAGATCACTTTAACAAAAACTGGGGTTTGGGATTTAGAATAAACTGTCTGCTTTAAATGTGCATTCCTCAGGCACAGTTATCCCAGCAATTCTTAAATAACGTGTAAAGGGTTCTCTCCTACCTCAGGAACAGTAGGTAAAATCCCATATAGTATCTAATATAATAAGCTAGGCTTATTTATTTTCTTTTGCAAAGAGAAAATTAACGAGTTTTATCCTATGTAGGTCACCACTGGGTGAAACTGTGCTTGTACTGAGTGGGTGAACGCTGAAAATACAGCTCCTGCTTTTAAAATACCACTGATGTAGATACAGGTACAGTGAGAATTCTAATGCTTATTTCTATAATGGAATCACAGGTGGTTGACCAGAAGAGAGACATAAAAATACATTACTTCTTAATTTTGGTGACTAACACATAATTGATGCATAAAAGAGGCTTATATCAAAGAGAGAACACAACCTACTTACAAAGCTTATTTTGCTTAAGTCTGTTTTTAAAAAGGTCAGCAATTCTGCAGTGAAGGTCTTATTATTCACATGTCTACGTATTAGTTAAGCCCATAGTTTGGGAAGGTGAACACCACAAATTTTTCATTTGCAGCAACAAGCAAGGTCATGTTTTGGTCTTTATCACTTTTGGTTACTACTTTCATTTGAATAAGTTTATAGAAAAAACTGAATTTAGCATTATGACAGAGTCTTGGAAGAAATGTTTAAACCCTTGAGGAACACATTTGTTAACTTCAAAAAAATCTAATTTTTTTTTAAAGATAAATATTCTCAGAGAGAGAAGTACCTTTTAAGAATGAGAGAGAACTCAAGAGAGATGAAGCAGGAAAAAAACATACACCAAATTAAAATCATTCAACATCTAAACCCAAATGTCTTTGGCCACAAGAAACAGAAAGTTACTACATAAAACCTGTACTTCACTCAATATCTGCAGTGCAATAGAAAGCAACTCTGTTATTAGAATTTTCTCTAATGATCACATTAAGTTATTTAAAACTAGACTCTAATGTCGCTAGAGAAGATGGCTCTATAAGCACCTCATGTACATTTTACTAAGCTATTTTTCATGCACAATCACAGTCCATACCTTTCACCAAACCTGCAGGTTTTCAAAAGCTTTTTCAAGTGAAAAAGCTGTTCTTGGGCCTCCTAAAAGATGAAGGAGAAAAGACAATCAATTTTTAAATTAAAAGCAATTGCATTTATATATTCATAAATGAGAAACACCATTGAGTCAGCAACCCTTGCAACTACATCAAACCATACTAAAAATAGGAACTTCACACTTAGCATAGAATTAAACAACTGGATTTTCTAATGCACAGAAGACCAAGGCAGTAAAGGCTGTTTTTATTTCCCAACAAGTAAGCAAGTCCTAATGCTACAAATGACTCCATGTCTGCACATCAAGATGCTACACCCAAACCTGTGTAAGAACAGGTAAGTGTCTCCTCAGCCAAGAAGGGAGCACATGCCTACTTGTAATATTCAGCAGAACACCCTTCCTCAAGCTGTAGGAGGTACAGCCCTTAGATGAGCCAAAAGTGTTTTTTCCAATGGCCCACAAAATTAAGGAGTCATTCAAAACTTTCAGAACTTCGCAACAGCTGCAAACTAGGTAGAGGTAAATATTTACTGTTGGAGCCCAACTCTCCTTCATGAACTGAAACTACAAACCAATAAGGAGACACTTCTCAAAGACAACAAGACAGACCTCTGGTATAATCTCCATCTGAGGTTAAAGAGAACAAGTCCCAGAAGCAGTGATGAGACAAGCAAGAGAAACCAACTCTCCTCCTTCACACATACACACAGAGCAATGGACATCCTGCCCTAAGGAGTTTTTCCCAAAAGTCTCTGACCCATAAATTCCTAATAAAAAAAGGCCGCACTTACCCTCACCCTGTCCATTTCTTTACTTTTTGTGTAGAGGGTTTTGTTAATACAGGACACATTGAAAATTGGTTGCTGCCATATGCTGTCCAGTAGGTGTTTGGAGAAGTTGCATACATAGTATTTTTTGAAGTCCCATTTTGAAAGTATTCGGGCAGGAATAGAAGACTGTGCATAGCTGTGGCAGCAGTCACAAAAGTATTTTCCCAGGTAGTCACAATAGCGGAGTCTCCTGATATATTCTGCAAGTAGACAGGAATGAAATTGTGACTATTTCTAAAATGGGAAATTTAGATTTAGAAATTTTATGGGACATACCTCTTGTTTGTATGCCTATTCTGTTTTAATAACTCCAATCTACTGGAGTGAGGGGAAAGGGATTTTTTAAAGTAGGGTATTCTATTATTGTGGTAAACACATGCACAAGCTCTGAACTTTGCATTGGAACAGAAAGCTTTCCTCGTTTCCACATTTGTTGAACTGATTATAATTAACACCATGAGATCTTAAAGAAACTATTGTTGCTTTACCCACAAAAGAGACACATGATGAAATACAGAACAAAAAACTGCCACCAATATTGGAGTCACATTTGTATAATAGTTTTACATATAAAGAGTTTTGTGGGTTTTTCCCAGCTATTATGGCATCTCAGACTTGCTTGAATTAATGTGCTGCCATAGATTGTTGATACTTTACAGGCCAAATGCTGCTCTTGTGAGCTGACCCAGAACAAGTCTTGGTTGCCACTTCAAAGATTTCTTAGGTAAGGTCTGTTTGTCAGATCTGTAAATAATTGTGCTTTTGACCAGTTCTCACGAAGTATCACAAATAAAAAATTAAAAAGACACCCCAAAAGAGCAAAGCCACACATTCCATAAGCTTGCATAAAGTCTCTGGTACAGAGAAAGAATTATTGAAAGAAACAATTGGAAGATGTAAAACCAGCACTTTCCAGCATGGAAGTTTGATTTTTTTAACAGTTTTTCCTGTTTTGTTGTTGACTGTCATGAATTTTTATTGTGTATGAGAAGGACATCTATCAAGTATTGTATTCTGTCCACAATGAGAAACTCCAGACACTGGAAAGATCCCACTGTCTGTTTTACTATTGCAGGCACATCCAACAATGAGATTTTTCTTCTGGCTCAGATACTTTTACAATTGTGGTACAACTGTGGTCTGATTACTAGTAATGCACTTAGTAGGGGTTTATTTCTGCTTTTGGTAATACTTACTGCTTTCTATCGGGGTTCCGCAACCAACACACGTGAAGTTTTGAGCAGCCACCACTGCATCTCTCCTGTGTACAGAGCCAAATAGTTAGACCTTTCAGCATTCAAAATACAGTTTTAGTTAACCTTCTTCCAAAGTACAAAAGAGCTACACTGGCACCAATGAAAATGCCCCAACTTAGGAGCTGAGTCCTACTCCTCCACTTGAAGAAGGGGGGTTCTGTAAGGAAATGCAGATTATTATTTCAGTGGGAGACTCTCTATACTCTTCTGTGGAGAATATATAATCAAATACAGCTTGCTGAAAGAATTAAATTATTTTACATTTCTTAAGATGGCATCAGTATCAAGTGGTTAGGAGAGGGGAAAGTCCATATCTGCAATTGAAAAAGCAAACAAACCTGCAGCAACACAAGGATTAGCCAGTTTGCCTTCTGTGTGCACTTTACAGCACTTCATGCAGAGTGAGACACCAATTTCCCCAAACACGACCTGTTTTCCTCCCCACTTTCTGAAAACCTACTATCCATAAAATATTAGCAGGAAAGTGGGGAAAGTCAAGAATGTTCTTCAGGTAGTGTCATAAAATGAAATTTTTAGGAGCCATCTAAGTATGCTGCCACTCTAACACCAAATGGTATGCGCATTATCACATGCAGAAGTGCACATGCCATGTTAATCAGGACATGTTAATCAGGACATGCCAACAGAGAGAAAAAGATGGCATCTGCTTTCTATTGAGGCTGGTGACAGATACTGCAGAAGGTTGTGCCATGCACTAGCTCTAACCTTAGGATGTCTTAGTCACCCAAGCTCCTTCCATCAACTTCCCCTCTGCTATACTAAATGACAATGCTCAGATCCCTCAAAACTTACTTGACTGAAGGATGAATATTAAATATAATCTGAGATCTTGGTGGAGACCAGCCAGAAGATCCTCTTAATTTGGATATGATCTTTATTTCTTCAGCCAGATCCAAACTGGACTCAAGTTCTCTTGGAATCTCTTCTTTCAGCACAGACTATTGGGAAAGATATACTTGTGAACACAACCAGCCCATCAGCTGGACACATGTTAAATGCTATGGGAGATGTTTATCTCTCTTTATACTCCAGTATTTTAAAGTTCAGTTTTCACCTGCATGTAGTCCACCCTTAGTTAAACTCCCTCATATCAGTCCCAGAAGAAAGCACATTCTGATTGTTCACAACTCCATGTCTTAAATATATTGAAAATTGCTGGAGAAAGGAGGTATTTTCTAAAAATTTATCTAAAGTGAAACAAAAAACTGTAAGCACTCATCTATATTTGTTTGGGTTTTGTTTTTTGGTTTTTTTTAATTTAGCTTCCCCCTTTTGCTAGCAGTGAAGCAGCTGCAGTGAGAAAATGATTATTTGGGGAACTGAATAAAGAGCTTGTTGTTTTCAGATCAGACTCACTCTCTGCTTAGATGAGCTCAGGCAACCAGACAGCTGAACTACAGAGTCTGTCTGCAACCAGTATTTTCTGAAAGCTCTGCACAACTCCTGGGCTGTTGCTTCAGCAGAATTGCTGCCTGGTTCAAAAGATGATCTGAAAGTTAAGGAATACAGTTAGTGAAAAATAGCAGCATGTCATCAGCATCTCCAGTGCCTCTTCCACATCCCTGAAAAGTTTTCTCCCATCCCGTCATTTCTACTCTCTTTCTTTGATACACCCAGGCCCTTGAAGAGCCACAGACACCACCCTCCAGCAAGACTCAGGGACGAGAGAAGCGCTCTGCTAAGCCAAGCACCAGAGACATTTGCTGTCAAGCAGCATTCCTTCCCCTTCTTTGGAAGGACCAACTTTACCACTCCCACACCTTTCCCTGCCCCAGCCAGAAAAACCACCAGAAAGCTGCTCCAGCAGAAAACGTAGTGCCACCGGGTTTGTATTAGAGATACACACCTTTTATTTGGAGTGACAGACAGATTTTCAAGGTCTTCAAGTTCTGTGGTAAAGGAGAAAACATTATCAAGCCATCTAAGAAACAAAGCTTCTGTTACTCAGCACTGTTTTACATCTACCTTCTGTATTACCACAGAGTCAATTTCAAATATATTCATCTTTACAACACCCCTGCTGGATGCAGAAAATAACCTCAATCCTAGTGGTAAAACAGGCATAAGGAGTCTTATCTCCTCTGCATATCTCTGACATCTGTAAATGAAGAAGACTCTCTAACACCTACGCATCCTAACATCACCATCAGCCTCCCTTTAAGAGCAGAAGTCCTAAGGACAGAAAGTGCCTGCTGGTCAAGGTCCAGCCAGAAGGCACTTGACGTAAGTAATAATATACAGAGCCAAGAGAGTGCACACTAATTTTCTTGGACACTGACAGATACTTGGGAGACACTGATCACAAACTTACCAGCTAATGCTATAAACAAGTTAGTAACAGCTGAGATGAATTGAATTAAAGTACACACTTCTTCATTATGTTTATACACACAATATGCTTATACCAACAAGGTATTGGTAGCATTAGTTTCGGCCATTCTTACTGCTCTCAAGACAAATGTTTTCCCATTCATACATCTCTAAGTAGCATCTGCTACTAGGAATGGAGTTTTCAGAGCTAGTTCTTCATTCTTTGATCAGGGAAAGAAGAGGTGAAAAAATAAATCTCTAAAACCAAAGAGAGCAA
The DNA here is from genome assembly GCF_003945725.1 of Corapipo altera. Lineage (NCBI taxonomy): Eukaryota > Metazoa > Chordata > Aves > Passeriformes > Pipridae > Corapipo > Corapipo altera. Next base: position 57,373,282 of record NW_020884872.1, on the reverse strand, counting down.
TAAACCCCCTATTTTTTATCAGGAAAAAAATCAAACAGAGGTTAAATGTTGTGCAGGCTCTTTTAGGGGTTTCTGTTTCTGTATGTATTAAACCCAGAAGCTAACCAAAGAAAAATCAGGATGTCCTGACGAGAAGCAAAACATGTGATGATAAGGGAACAGAGAAATTCTGGTCTAGTCCTGAAGCAGAGGGAGGGCTGCCTAAAACCTAGTCAACCTATTTAATCAGGAAATGATCATATCCTAAATTCTCTTGAACTGAGAGAGAGTGGCTGAGGCTGTGCCAGTTTCACATTTTTCTCACCTATATTCCTTGGGTTTAATCCTTAGTCATAACTTCAGTCCCTGTGTTGGGTTTGCATGGCAAAATTTTGGTAGAGGGGGGCTACCGGGATGGCTTCTGTGAGAAGTTGCCAGATGTTTCCCCTATGTCTGACAGAGTCAATGCCAGCCAGCTCCAAGATGAACACACTGCTGGACAAGCCTGAGCCCATGAGCCATAGTGGTAGGATCTCTAGACATAATAGAGTTAAGATGGGGGGCACAGTTGCAGCTGCAGAGAGGTGTGACAACATGAGAGGAACAGTTCTGCAGACACCAAGGTCAGTGAAGAAGGAGGGGCAAGAGGTGCTCCAGGAGCTAGAGATTCCCCTGCAGCCCATGATGCAGACCATGGTGAGGCAGCTGTGCCCCTGCAGCCCATGGAAGTCCATCGGGGAGCAGAGACCCACCTGCAGCCTGTGGAGGAACCCACTCTGGGACAGATGGATGTCTGAAGGAGGCTGTAGCAGGCTCCTGGCAGAACCCATGGGAAGCACCAGGAGGTAGAGAAATAGAGAGTTAAGTTTATCCCAGGAATGGGGGGGGGGGGGAAGGTACTTTGAAATTTGGTTTTATTTCTCATTACCCTACTTTGATTTGATTGGCAATAAAACTAATTTCCCCAAGGTGACTCTCTTTTGCCTGTGACAGTAATTGGTGAGTGATCTCTCCTTGTCCTGATCTTGACCTACAAGCCTTTCCTTGTATTTTCTGTCTCCTTTCTAGTGGAGTGGGGGGAGTGACACAGTGGTTTGGTGGTCACTTGGTATCCAGCCAGGGCCAGCCCACCACACTCTCAAAACAGCAAAGATATTCTTTTCTAGAAAGGAAATCCTGCACCAGTCTGGTATTTCTGCATGTGTTTTAATAAGGAACCATGCATACATCGTTGTTTCCATTTTCTCATGTTACTTCTCCTGCAATAACCTCTAGAAAGTCAATGGAATTCCCAAGCAATGGAACAGATTCAGCTGAACAATAAATCTGGTTTTGCAGTTATAATTTTAAAGTCTTACCGATAATTACATATTCATCCTCTGAGTCACTGTGGCAACAAAATCGGGTAACCTCATGATGTGATGGTAGATGCACTGGGGAGCTGACAGGCAGCAAAGCACAGCCTGTCCAGGAAAAAGACAGTCAGTTAAACTTTTCCAGCATATAAGTATCTAAAATTATATTTACATTTTTCATCACTTAACAAAACTTTAGCACACAGACTGTATTTATGGAGCAATTTTAATTATTTATTTCTATACATACACAGAGAAAGCCAACTCTTGGGAGTCTGTCATACAGTATATCCTTCAGTTTCTCAGCAAGAAGCTTTGAGTGATAGACCAAAATCTTTTATATTATCAGCGGTCTCTCCCCTTCTCACATGCAAGCATACCATTCATTTTTCCACAGAAGTTACAACATTTAGACTTGAGACTTACAATCCATCACTAAGAGCTGTATTACTCAAGCAACTAAAATCTACTTTAAAAAATGTGTGTGCTGACTCAAGCATTACAGTGCCAGGAGCATTTATTATTTGCCTCAAACTATATGTGAATGAATGCTCTGGGCAGTTTCACACAAACTAATTGCATAGCCTGATCTGCATACTGCAGAAGCAAGCATAGAATTAAAAAGCCAGGCTGCAAATCCTTAAAAAAAAAAGGATTTAAGCAGAAAGAAAATTAGCCAACTACAGGCACTCTTTTTGGAGAGTCATGCTTGGTATGTAGCACTTGAACCTTATATTTTATTTTAAAGGTATAAAATAATTTAATTATAATAAATAAAATATAGATGTGAGCATTCAAAAGAAGTGTTTGACCCACAGGAATGATCCTTGAGGGATACAGCTCTCCAGAGAGAAGGGAACAGAGGATTTGATTCCATGCAGTGCCCCTTAATTAATTTGGTATTTTCTTGCACAAAAACAAATGGCAAAGGCTTTCAGACAAGGTTACATTCTAGACTAAGTAACTTGCCTTCATAACCACTGTCTGAAGAGGCAACAGAAGAATCAGACTTCTTTACTTCAGGGTAAGAATTTAACTCCGAATCAGTGTGATAGCTGCCATCTGATCCACTCGTTTCTTCCACACCCCAGGACTCTGCTTGTTGACTTAAGATATTACATTTCATTTTTTCTAGTGATGCTATAATCATATCTGCAACAAAGAAGTGTGCGTTTTCCTGGACACAAGAATGGAATGCTCATTACTACCCAGCATATTTGATATCTACTTAAGATGAACTGAAATATATAATCTCCCCCTGTACTTTTTCAACTTTGTAAATAAAAATGTAAACCTATCTCACCTTTCATTTAAACACATAAAAAACCACCCCAAGGGAAATTCAGAGACAACACGCAAAAGTCAACTGCCCAGATAATTGTCTCACCCTTGATTAAAACATACAATTTACTTTTATCTTACCCATCTATTAGATAAAAATAAACTTCATTACATGACTAACTGATGAATATGTATGCATTTTAGGAGCACAGTCTTCTAGTTACACTGCATTATTTAGTATGCAAGTGTGCATCCATGTAACCTATTTAATATGATTTAATTTCCAGTAAAGGTGTACAAGTGATTTTGCGCACATGCTAGCTTGGAGGGGGCCAGAAGTGGCAAGTTTTGGAGGGACTGCAGATCTTCAGGCAGTGGATAGTACAAGAGCTAGTAAAATGCTTTCATGTGTTAGAGCTGAGGCAGTGAAGTAGGGAATATACAGTGAGATAGCTTACATGGTCAACTCAACGCTACATAGAAAGTCTGTGATAAGGGTAAATGGAAACCTGGCTCCCCTGGGCTTCATACTGCCTTCAACAAAAGGTAGTTGTTTCAAAGTTTCACTGTAGAATGTCCCTTGTCATCTTGCCTGCCTGGTTCACCCATTCTCTAGGAAAAGAGATCACTGAGACATCGAGACAAACCCGGGGTTCCCTGTCCCAACGTCACTGCTGTATCATTTGCTTCCTGTGGGCTAACACCAGCCCCACCTGTGCTACTGCTACTGGCATGGGCACAGCTCCCCAAACCAGCCTCAGCTCAAAAGTGGATGCATCATGGAGAGACAGGTGCACTCAGACACATGGGTGTAAACCAAGAGATGCCCAGAATACTCTCCCTCTCTCCCCTCACCTGCATTATGCAAACCTAAACTTATGTCTAAAACATTATGGCAGTATCTAAGGCTAGAGATTCTGAGGGCAGAATAATTAAAGCTTTATAAAAGTGGCTTATGTTCAGAAAATTGTACCACTTGACATCAGTATTTATGATGTACCCTCAGCTTGTATGGGAAGCATGAAGAAAGACATCAGTGTTTAGAAATAGTTAAATCTCAAGGAGCACAGCAGACAGCAGTTTTCTTATTGCTCACAGATAAATACATTTAGACAAGATTAGTTTCAACATTAGAGAGTGCCCACCAAGTCCCTGTAGGTGTTTAAAAAGACTTTTATCTTTTCCCTAACACTGATTAACATCACTTGCGTGGTATACAGTTTCTCCAGAGACAACTTTCAATGAACTTCAGGAGTCCAGGACTTTGCTACATTAGAAAAGAAATAATTAAACAGCTTTTCTTCCTTTTGGGAGATATCTCCTACTTTGAAGATTCAAAAAGTCTCAAGTTAGGGGCTGAGCACAGCCCTATCAGCCTATCAGTCCTGCTGATAAAAGCAATTACAAGTGTAAGACAGAGCTACATTGCAAAAAGCTGGAACAGAATACAAGGACTCCTGTAGTCAGCATGAATATCAACTTTCACCTTTGCCTACTGATATCTCCCTCATCCTAGGAAGCAGTCCCAGCTCAGCTGTGACACACCAACCTTCTCATTTCTGTTCTCCCCCACTAACATCAACGGAAAGTCCCTCTAAGATTATCTGGCCCATTTCCTTCCTGGCACACAACTACAACTTGACTACAATTCTCAGACTTGCGGACACCACACATACCTTAGTTTTCAGTCCTAAAGTTCAAAGAAATTATTTAACAACATAGAAGTATTTTTGTGTTTTGGGGTTTTTTGCTTGTTTGGGTTTTTTCTGTTTTGGTTTTTATAAAGGCAGCATTTGGAGCTCATTTGGACTGAGCTCTTACTATCTTTTAACCTGTAATCACATCAGGCCCCAGTCCCCTACACAGTACTAGTAGCTGATATGATCTTGACTCACTCAATACTTGTCAGATTGTAGTTTCTAATCCAGATATCTAATCACTGGTCTCCTGGTGACTGAAAGCAAATTACTTTTGTTCTCGTTCCCACATTATAGACCAAAACCTTGTCTCCTTTCTGAAACACCTTTCATAAAAAAGCAACACGAAAAGCTAATTCACAAGTTTGTTGGGTTTTGGCGTGTGATTTAGTGGGTTGAGGTTTTTTGTTTGAAATGCTCCTTAAGGATGCTGAGAGCTTCAAACCAAATGCAGAACTTGTGACTGCAGTGAAACCAGTGCTGTGTACAAAGATGATTACTTCCTGGGCCCAGGACATGGGACCACTTGCACATCCACAGTCCAACAAAAGAATCTCCTTTTCTAGGCACATTTTTAAAGCTCTTTTGTATTAAGTCCTACTTGTTGCAATTCATTAACCTCTCTTTTCCCACTGTTAGGAAAGATTAATATTTAGCACAGAGAGTGATGTGTGACAGCATTGTCTCCTCCTCTTTAGCTCTGTTTATAAGCTTGAGTGGACTGCCTCTCTGTTAACACACCTAAGACTGTTTGGGTCCCTTATTAGAAACCATGAAAAACTTCTTAAATTACTGCAGTTTTTTGAGTTATTGTGCTTGTTATTCATACTGTAACTCTTTGACAGCAATCTCACATGATTATCATAAGCAGATGCAAAAAAACCCCCCAGCTTCTCCCATCTTCTGACAGTAAAAGCACAAGGTAAATCCCATCCATATGCACATAGCTGCAACAAATTCTATGTAACATATTGTAATATAACTTTAAAGTTACTAGAGTAATCCTATTTTTCTCAAGAGATGTGCAGGAAAATAATGGAATGAAAAGTGGAAATGTACAGTGTTCCTAAATAATTCCATTATTTTAAAATAATTAAAATGTTTAATTAAGGGGATTTAGAGTAGAAAATAAATTATAAAATAGGCATGTTTGTAAGTTCACCCACAGAGGGCAAGAAGAGGGAAAATACAGTATTTGTAAAGATTAGTACATTTATCAGGAAGTTCTTTTATGGAGAAACACCTCTTGTCATTTGGTTTTCCCACTATAAAACGGAAAAAACATTATGATGATAGTATTTGTTGTCCTCACCTTCTCCACATCCTCTGGAAGCATACAGATATCCTGCAATGAACGATTCAAGGGCACAGCACTTATGTTCAAAGGAGAAGTAGAACCTGTGGGTATAACAAGAACTTTTATTAGTTATTTCTTTCTCTGCAGCTCCCAGGATCTGTGCAGAGTGACTTCCAGAAAGCAAAGCAAACTTTCTTTCCCAAACAGCACACTGCTGGGGCTGGAGGTTGTGGTGGAAGTTAAAGAGGAGAGAAATGTGAGGGACACACTGGTATTTAAACTACTTTGGCAACCTGAAGCATAAGCATCAACTATCAGAGAAACATAGTTTAAATGTCATGCAGTGACAGCACTGCACTCCCACACTAGTCCTCTCTCAGCTATAGCCTAAGCTGCTGGGGACAACCACAGGCAGAACATGAGGCTGGGTTTACAGTGATGCTCTGCAGTTGGCAACACAGCCAGCTGACACTGCGTTCTTCTTGTTCACAATTCCTGGAACAAAAAGAAATCTCACTGCTGTCTGGGCATGCAGAGAGATGCATCAGCCTAAAAGATTCCCTTTATCACTGCCGTGACTACAGCAAGTTTAGAAAACACTTTGTCGTTATGTTTCCATACCCCAAGGAAATCTCTCTCCTGTTTCCAAATGCAACCCATACTGCATGGTAATAAGTACATTAGCCACAGTACTCCTTGCTTTCCAGAATAGCAGTTTTCTTCTCCTGGCATTCACTGATGAGTATGGTTGAGCATATGAAACAAAATTAATCTCTTTTTCCCCAATAAGAACTTTTCACTGTGCAGCAGACCGCACATCAGGTTTTTTACAGATGAACCATGGACTGCTTTTTATATGTAAATATATGTATAGCTGTAATATTCTTCCCCAGAAAACTGAAGGTGTGAGATCATGCCCTCAGAAGCATTTGGACAACGCCCTCAGGCACATGATGAGGTTCTTGGAGTGTCCTGAGCAGGGCCAAGAGTTAGACTCGATGATCCTCATGATTCCAACTCAGCGTGTTCAATGATTCTATGAATTGTTTTCAAAGCACTCACAGCCACTGCTACAAGAAGTTTACTGGAAAGATGATAAAGATTATATATAATGTCTATGAACACTAATGAGATATGAAAGAAAACAACTGACACTGACAGGTGTTTACTACCTCTTCTTTCACCTTAAACTCAAGCAATTTCTCTTTCATTCTCGTGATGTTTTCAGGATAAAATAGACTGTAAGTAAATGGCCACCACACACAGTATTTACAGCCTTTGCAGATAGTATGGCTTCATCAAAGGCTTTTTATTTAAAAAAAAAGTCATTTTTAAATTTGTTTAAAATTCACAGAAAGGCTAAAGAGGTCCCACAAGATATGATCATAGTTTATAAAAACTTTTTCTACAACTAAGGGGCACTGACTCTCAGGCCTAGTTTAGATTATTTATAATACCTTATTTATAGAAACCATGTTATGCTGCCCTGAGCATCGATGACATCAGGCTGAAAAGTCAATACTGTGCTTGAGCGTAGCAATGTAGTGTTTTTGTACAGAATTATTAATACCTCCATTGAGCATACCATGAAGGAAAAATGAAAAGCCTGTCAATATGACTTTTCAAAACAGATTTAATGGCCTAATTAAGCTATTTTCATACCTACTTGATGATTCATCTTACTGGATAAGCAATGCTAAAAGCTCTACAGGTTGATAAAAGCCTGCATTCTCATCTGTTAAGATAACAAACACTACTCTCTGAACTAAAACTAATAAGCAGAAGTAAGGAAATGAGAAAATTATTCCTTTCTCTTTCAAATATAAGGTACAATTCATCCTAAATATAATTTTGAAATCTAACAGGAGCTTTCTCTTTTTCTCACCTCTTGCATCCCATTTGCATCTTAAAGCAAAGAGAATGTTAAGTGAGAAGAAGCACAGGAAGGAAGCTGGCTCTGATGCAGAAAAATTATCAGGTTGCCGTTGTGCTCCTGAACATTATTGCCTGGAAGCTGCTGGGGCTGAGGAAAGAGCCCTAAAGAGCCAAAGAAGGAAGTGACCTTGACATACACAGAGGTCAAAAGCAAGAACAAGCCCTGTGAACTGTCAGTGACACATCAGCCACAACAAAGCCCCCAGAAAACAGCAAACTCAGTCACAAACTCTTCATTAACAATGACAGAGCCTTTCCAGAAGGTTGCGTGAGGCCACCAGAGAATGGCCCTTAAACATATGAACAAGGCCTAACAGAAATCTCCTAGGACCAGCAGAAAAATCTCACTAAACAAAAACATTAAACCCCACTGAAAAAAAAATTATTTATTCTGATTTAAGTTATATTATGTAATTTTCTTACATCTTGTGCATCTGTCACCAATTCTCCTGTGAGAAACCACCTCTGAGATAGCAATAGAAAGGACAGTAGGTCAGGAAATGCTATTGCATAATTCCTTCCTTCAAATTAGGCATTTTGTTTCTTCATTTTGCTATTTGCTTTTCATATCCTCATAGCAACAAGGAATGATGAAGTGCAGAAGTTTTCACTTCGTACAGAACAGGTCAGAGTCTAAAGCAAAGAAAGCCCAACACATTACACAGTGTCTAACAGGATCCTTTACTCGTATTTTTAGTAAAATCAAGGATGCTACTTTTTCAGTCACTGCCACATTCCTCCCTTTGCTTTCTGGAGAGCCAGCAGTGCTACTAACCCAACACAAGCTTGTGGTACGTCCGACTCGTGCCAGAAGATCGAGTCACGCACAATTTATTTGTTCTGACACACGTGCCTCGCAGTCCCCGCTGACCCCGAGAGCCTGGGCTGTGTTTTCCAGACCCAGCTACCCAAACCCGCGTGACTGGCTGCAGCCAGCCCAAACTGCTGGGTGCGGTTTCCTTCTCTCTGACGGGCACTTCTCGAAGGCACTGAGCCAACAAAATACCTAGCAGAAGGAAACAACCATAATCGTCACCATCCTAACTGTTGACGACAGCCTGTCCTGGATGACAAAGGTGTAATTATTAAGAGCTCCCAGTCCTGCAATGGCACGTTCCTTTTTGAGTTCTGGCGGCCAACTTGAGACTTTTGAGGAGCTCTGGGTGAATAGCTAGGAAGGATCAGAACTCAACAGAGTTCCAGTCTAGGACTACTACTGACCAAAGGGAGAAGAAAAAAACCAAAACAGAAACAAAAAAACCAAATGCTAGCCTCTGTCATTTTTATTTCTAACAGAAAGGCAGGATGAGAACTCCCTGCTGTTTGCTTTTATTCCAGTAGAAAAATCAGGCCTCAATTGCAGCATCTTTCTGAGGCTCAATGTCTGTCATCATAGAATCATAGATGGTTTGGGTTGGAATGGACCTTAAAGATTATGTAGTTCCAACCCCCTGCCATGGGCAGGGCTGCCACACGCTAGATCAGGTTGCTCAGGAACCCCTCCAACCTGGCCTTGAATACTGCCAGGGACAGGGTATCCACAACTTCCTCAGAGAACCTGTTTCAGTGCCTCACTCACGGCCAAACCAGCTGCTCCCCTATCCATCTCTGGGGTATGTACCGAAAATTCCCACTGAACAGCTCCTTACAGACCTGTGCTGCCCCGAGCTCTCTGACACTGCAGGGACAGAAGACACCCTGCTCAGGGGGCACCCTCTGCCAGCAGCCCTCAGCTGGTGTCTCTTCACAGACAACACACAGGATGTCCGTACAGTTGGAAACTGGTGATGCGTAAAAAGATCCTCTTCTGTCTTGGCTGGGGGTTTGTGTCTCTAAGACCTCAGGTGCACTTGGAAAGGGGAAAAGGAAAAACAGACCCACCCTGGCACAAGCCTATTTAGTTGTAACAAGAATGGATGTTAATGCCCTGCCTCCAAAACCCCAGAATCCAAGGACTCCCTCTCCTCCAGCTAACAGCAAACACAACATGACTCAGGGAGCCCACGCACACCAGTAAATCACTACCCAGTGCCCCAATTCATGTTCTCTGCTATTCGGAGAAGGGTAACAGTGAAGACAAGACAAAGTTGGTAGAAAGTCCATCCAATGCACGTTCTACATTGCTCACAGCTCAGCAATTTTTACATTTTACCAACAGTTGCATATTACAGAAGCATTTCTGCATCACGAGAGATGCCTACCACAAGCATGAGAGTCTCCTGTTTTATCAAGTTCAACCTTCTGGTTCTCCTTGTTTTTTAAGCTTTTTCTTTCTCCCCTCTCTCCTATTTTGAATGACAGCATTTGTCTAATTTGCAATCACCATAAGCAAGGTCCACTTCAATTACAGTTGTCTTTCCTAGTGCAAAAATCTTACAACAAAAATGCAGCTGCAAAGTTACCTGTTGGATGGACTGGTTCTGACTGGGGAAGGCCACTGGGAGAACTGCTGTCACTGTTGCTGACGGGCACAGGCTCCAAGGCCTCAGGGTATTGCACTAGATCTGCTGGCTTACCAACAGTTGAACCGGAAAGAAACCTTGTCAAAGTCAAGTCTCTTTCAGGGGAAGTATAACGTTCTTTTCCAGAATGCACAACAGTCGATGTGACAGTGCCTCCTGTTAACGTCACCTGGGTAAAGCAGTCTTGCTTCAGAGGGGACACATCCGAAAGAGTGAAACCATTCAAGGAGGACGCAGCAGGATCTCCATCAGAGAAACGGGGACAAACAAAAGTACCCAGCAAAGGTTTGGAGGAATCAGAGTCTGTGTTGTTCCAACACGCCCGGTGCCTTGTAAACCGAATGTCTGTTTGTGTACAGGCAGTGTTGCGATGTGCAGAATCGCTGTCGCTGTCATCGTGGCTATCCCCAGCACTGCTTTCTTCCCACTGCTCCATATCACTGTCCGGATGCTCTGCTTCCTGCATTGTGTTCTGCTCCAGCACCAAAGAGGGTTTCAAACCAGATGCATTTAAAACAGACATGAGAATGTCTTTGATAGCTTCAGCATTGTTTGGATATGATCCAAAACTTCCAGCATGTCCAATCACTGCTGGCCTTGAAGATTCATCTGTTCAGAAAAAGGAAGAAACCAAAAGGTTGAGAAACAGTCCTAAGAAAAGCTTAATATACAATGTGAATAAAATGCACATGAATAAAATTATTTTTGACACAGGCAAGAAGACATGAAAGAGATGAATTCACTCAGTGCTGCCTCTTCCTACAAGAAAGCTCTTGCTTTCTGTACACGGGAAGCAATTCTGTCATTGATAAGGCTAGGCAATAAAGCAACAGCAAAGTATTCTGCTGTTAGCCAAACACAATTAGCTAAGACTTTAATGGTGACTGATTGTCAGCACGCTCAAAAACATCACTGTTCTACAAAATAGGATGAGGCACAGTTACTGATACAGGTACTGGTCCTATTGCCAGTAAAAGAGAAGATTACATTATAGTAACACAGATGGAGGATCAATAGAGTAAAAAGAAAAAAAAATACCCTTAGTCACAGGGTAATAAAAAGTCAAGTGCTTGTGTGTTTCAGTTCATTCAGACACTCTTTCTCAGGAGGAAATGGCTAAAGTAACCTTCAGTTATTTATAGGAGTGGCAACATTTACATGAACCCATAAAAAACTTAACTCTGTCACAAGTTCATTACAATGCCTCTGAAGGAATCAAAACCACTGCCTGCCAAGATCCTGTGTGATCCACTGCAAAACTGTAGTTAAGCAGAAAACTGAAAAACTGCTTTTAGTGGCAGATATGGCAACATTAGCAGGGCACAGAAGCACACACTGCAACCAGTAGCTGCTGAAGAATAAGTTGAAGTCCTGTACCTTGAAGAAAAATGCCTCAAAGGAACTGCCATAATCCAAGTAATTGAGAGATAAGACACGAGGTCTATGTTCAAGAAGGAACCACTGACCGTATCAACACAATGAAGTTAACAACTGTCTCCTCTGGGTAAGATAAGCGGTTGTAAAATTCTAAGAATAGATACGATCAAGAAGAATAATTTCCAGGACAAAGAACTCCTAGCTAGGACCACCAGGAATGTTAAACACTGCTGGTGAAAAAAGCAGCAAGTCTTGTAGACTGCAGACTTTGTCCAGAGGTTGCTCTCCTTGAACATATCTCAACAGAAAACAGTAAACTTCTGCACGAGTCACTCACCTGGAAGCCAGCATGCACTCAACATAAGAAAATTTACAAATTAAGGAATCAAAACCAAAACAAAAACTCTCACATACTTTGGAATAGCAAGTCTATATAAGACCAGTCCTCAACAAGAAAAAGCTGAAAAAATTGAGAACATCACGTATAAGCTAGACTGTGAGAGCTGTTAGCAAAGCTATCCCAGTAAAGTCAGATCAAAAACAGCTGAAGAGCATGTCAGTAACTGGGATCAGTCACCTGCCACTTAGGACAGATCTCTTGCAGAAATAGCAGCAAAACTGTGCATTTTACTGGCTGCATCTGCAAAGAAATACCTTGCCAATGTAGCCAGCCATGGCAGTATAAGGGCAGGAATGGGAAAATTAAAACCAACTGACTTTCAAGTAAACATATTTCAATCTTTTCAGGAAAAGAAAGCTATTTTGGTAATTATTAACATTTCAATTGCACACAAATACTCTAACTTGGGCTGCAAACATCTTTTCCATGCAAAACAAAACATTTAGTGTTAGAATTAAAAAAAAAAAAGCATTGAATTGTATGGGTTGAAAGGGAATTGAAAGATCACCTAGTTGCAACACCCCTGCCATGGGCAGGGACACCTTCCACTTGACCAGGTTGCTCAAAGCCCCATCCAAGCTGGCCTTCCAAGGATGGGTCATCCACAACTTCTCTGGGCAACCTAATGCAGTGCCTCACCAATTCCCTAGTAAAGAATTTCTTCCTAATATGTAATCTAAATCTACCCTTCCAGTTTACAACTATTTCCCCTTCTGTCACTACATGCTACTGTCCCTCTCCAACATTCTTGTTGGTCCCCTTTAGGTACTGGAAGGTAGCTAGAAGGTTTCTCTGGAGCCTTCTCTTCTCCAGGCTGAAAAACCCCAACCCTTCCAGCCTGTCTTCATAAGAGAGGTGCTCCTGCCCTCTGAACATTTTCATGGTCTACCCTGGACTTGCTCCAACAGATCCAAGTTCTTCTTATGTTGTTGGCCCCAAGAGCTGGATGCAGTACTCCACTTGGGGTCTTACAAGAGCAGTGGGGCAGAATCACCTCCTTTGCCCTGCTGGCCACGCTGCTTTTGATGTAGCTCAGGATACAGTTGGGTTTCTGGGCTGCAAGTGCACACTGCTGGGTCATACTGAGCTTCTCATCAACCAACATCCCAAGTATTTCTCCTCAGGGCTGCTCTCAAACCATTTTCTGTCCAGTCTGTATTTGTGCTCGTGATTGCCCCAATCCAGACGCAGGACCTTAAACTTGGTCGTCCTCAACCTTCCTGAGGTCAGCACAGGCCCACCCCTCAAGTCTGCCAAGGTCTCTCTGGATGGCATCCCTTCCCTTCCTGTTGACCACACCACACAGCTTGGTGTCATTTGCAAACAAGCTGAGGGTGTGCTCAATCCCGAAACAGTCTTCAATTCTTCTGCTCTGCTCTCCTATCACAAAGCCACTCCAGTAGCCCTTCCATCCCCTTTCCTCCTTTGTCATCTCCACTTCTCTAGCATCATGGTACATCTCTAGTACTAATCATACAACCATGCTGACTAAATCCGCTAAATCCTAGTTCTCAGTGGATTACAAGAGAAAAAAGAACAAGTTTTAAAAATTTAATTTGTTCTTCTGCTCTGTGAATCTTAAAAAAAACCCCAACCCCACAGAAATGAAACAAAACAAACAAAAAACTAAACCAACCAAACAAGAAATAAAAAAACAACCCGAATCCAAACACCCTATTTTAAGGTACTATCAGAAATAAGTTAGTTCCAATTAAAAAAAAGAAAATCTCAAAATCAGTTTTGTAACTGATACTCATGTGAGTAATTATAATAATCTGTTAAAATCTGAGAAACTATTTCCTGAATGAACAAGTTAACCTTCCAAGGATCATCTAAACAGTTCAAGTATTTTACTCATGAGGACAGAAAATGTCAATGTAAGTAAAACGGCGAGACTGCCATTTAAAAGACAAAAAGCACTCATACTTCCAAATTGTATAATATATTTTGACATTGTACAACCCTCAAAGCCAATGAACAAGCAACCCTCTTCAGACTATAGTTGTTTAGTACACCCAAACACTGAAAGCTTTTGTTACCACTACAAGCACCAGCAAAACTCCCCCCAGGGAGGCATTTTAGAACTAACTGGCTGGCATACCTGAGAGAACGGAGATTTGAGGTGTTGGAGCAAGGCAGCTAATCCTCGCTGAGGGATTTGAAGAACACGCTGACTCAGTGAAAGCCACCTTTAGGCTTTCGTGGTTTAACTAGAACGAGAACACAGAGGCAGACAATTTCGTTAAAAAACAACAGTACTCTGCTAATGATAATCTCGGTGTCACGCTCATCCCAGCAGGAAGAACAATGTTCTGATGCCTGCTGACAGTCACCTAACCACTCCCTACATTTCTGGCTGTCTGACAATCTCCCCAGAAGCATGCACTGTCTGAAGAGCACTGGCATCTCAGCTTTGCATCTCTCATTTCACTCCAGAAGGCAGGTGACCAAAAGAAATTCTCCACAGTAGGAGGATTAAACACATGTATAAGGCATATATAAGACAAAATGCTGAATCAGAAGTCTGTGTATCTGCCAAAACAGCAATGAAGTAGAAAAGAACTGAAGGAACCACCAATCTGTATCTGGAAGCATGGGCTTATTTAGATGTATACAAGGTATAAGCTAAATCTATGAGGCCCCAAGTCCACGAGCACCTGATCCAAATGCTACTTGATGTCCCAGCTCTAAAAACTGGGAGGAAGCGTGGTCATGTCATCTAATTTGATAGAATACACTACGTGTGGTTCACACCAGCAAGGTGGCTGACCCAGCATAAAGAAGCACAACAGATAAATAATACTCAACCTGGCATACAGCCTGGTTTTATTTGGTCAGTATAAGCTGACCAAAACTTTGAACTGACTGAACAGGTTTGCACCAGATCAGCACTTCACTTTCTGCAGTCGTGATGCTTCCAATTCAGTATTTTTACCACCAAAGCTGGATTTACCATATTGTCAAACCACCGCAAACTGAATCAGAGAAGCAGTTTAGTGCAGATACTGAGGGGCTAATTCCAACAAAGGAGTAAGATGCACACAGCAAAGCAAAATGTTTCCTCCATAAGCTCACAAATTCCTTGTGAGGGCCACACATTTGCCTCCTCCTCATCCACTACCTCAAGTATGTCAGGGTCCTTAAGAGCACATCACAGAAACCTGGGAAATCAAAGGGATGCCCTGCTCTGACATGCGCATTATTAAAAGGCACTTCACCAAGGAGTATCTCGTGCCTTCTCCCCACATCAGTGAGAAGTCTCCACATAAAGGTATCCCCAGGATTCCTGTCACCCTCCTCTGCACCCCGTGAAAAGGGTGTTAAAGGTGTACTGTTCTTTGCTGCCCTGTTTCGTTGACCTTTACACTCCCTACATGGAAAAGTGAGGTGACTCAGAGTGCAGATCTCATCCAGATACTACTCAGACCCACAGAAAGCAGAAGAAATTAAAACCCACATAGAAATTCTCTTTTAACTGAAGAATAAGGTTTCAGGCCAAAAATAGTATGCTGAATTTAAAACATTTAGCATTTGATTATGCCAGTGCTTAGAAAAATACTCTTTTCAGTATCCGATGGTGTTCTTCCCCTTCTTTTGAGAAACCAGCATGTAAGCACGCTTTATACACAACATATTGTCAATATTACTGAATAAAGTAGGAACTATTTTTAATTACTTCTATTAAATTTAAAAAATTGTTATTAATATCAGCAATTAACAGACTCTACCTCTTAGGATGAAAGTATGCCAACTGCCTGATACCAGCGTAAATGGGAGTACTCTATCAGTAAACATAACTATTAAGAGTGATAAGTTCTAAGATTTTTATCTCTTTTTAAACAACCCTCACATGTCTTCGGTCTTATCAGATGCAACAAGTGTTCTGTGAATTCAGATAAAATATTTCCATTTACTTTCATGATGTTACAATTTGAACAACATTGGGAGTGAGCACCCTTAGTTATCAAACAACTACCACACAACTTCATAGCATAAAAGAAGTCAGCCTTTCCCCCCTCAATACTGGGACGGTATTTCCCAAGTTAAGTCTGTAATGAAACTTCCAGCATTTCAAAAATAAAGTATTTACTACAACTACTGACAACTCAAAGCTGTTTTTTGAAACAAGTCCCCCGAGCCAACGAGCACACTGAGCTACCAGTGAGAGTTCCCTTGCCTCACCTTTTCAGAGCACGGGTGCTTGAAGACTTCTGGTCTGCTGTAGCTGGCGAGTGCTACTGCATGGAGAGACATGATGGGAGAGTTTTCATTTTTTGCTGCTGTTAAGTACCTGGAAGTAATAGAGAAATCATTACAGTCACCACCACGTTATCCGCGGTTCTCCATCTGTTTTGCAGACTCCACAGTTAATATTCCAAACTGTTTTCCGTCTTGACTTGGCATGCTTATAAGCTTACCGAAAAGCAGAGCTCAGCAACAATGGAAATGCGCTAAAAAAGGCCTAACTTAGAGGTCTGGAGGTTTGTTGTTTTCTGCGGGTTTTTTTTAAAGAACATAACAGGAACGCCTACCACATGCATAAGACGCAGCTAGTGATCTCTAGTGCCCCGCAATTGGCTGCAAAAGGAAGAGAAGGAGCCGGCTGGGCAGCAGCGAAGCCCCCGTGCTCCGGCTCCGCAGCAGAAGCTGCTCCCCCCACCCGCGGTGCCGGGCAGGGCAAGGCACCGGTGATGGAAACAACCTGGCGTTGTCCCCGGCAGCACGGGAGGGCTCAGCCTGCCGCACCGCTCTGGGCAGCGCTTCATCCGGAGGGAGACACCGAAACATCCCGCGGCCCCAACCAGACACGCCATGCTCCCCGCAAGGCACCGACCGACCGCCCGTCCGTCCCCGGCTCCCCATTCCCGAGTTCTCGCTCCCACCTGCAGCCGCGGCGCCGGCTCCCTCCTGCCCTCCAAGGAACTGCCGAGGCACTGCGCGGATGCTGCAGATGCCACCGCCACCGCCTGCCCACTCGCCGTCCCTCCCACCCTCGCCCCGCCGGCCCGCCTATCCTCCCTCCCTCCCTCTGTCTGCCCTCCCTCCCGAGGCGGAGCGCAAACCAAACAACTCCGAACAAATCTAAACAACAAAGACTATTGTCGAAGGGCGGTGCTGAATTCTGCTCTTGTCTGGTTTGGACAAAAGGACGCTGAGGGGTGACCTCGTTGCTCTCTGCAACTTCCTGAGGAGGGGAAGTGGAGAGGGAGGGAGTGTAACTCTTCTTCTTGGTACCCAGCGACAGGATACGTGGAAATGGTTCAAAGCTGTTCCTGAAGTTTACACTGGACACTG
Organism: Corapipo altera; assembly: GCF_003945725.1. Lineage (NCBI taxonomy): Eukaryota > Metazoa > Chordata > Aves > Passeriformes > Pipridae > Corapipo > Corapipo altera. The sequence continues at coordinate 57,356,204 of NW_020884872.1, read as the reverse complement.
GAAAGCATTTTTTTTTCCTGAGCGGGCTTCCTAGAGAGATGGTCGATGCCCTAAGGCTATGTTTAAGAGGCATTTGGACAATGCCTTTATCAACGTGCTTTAACTTGGCCGGCCCTCAATTAGGCAGTTGGACTAGAGGATTGTCATAGGTCCTTTCCAAATGGAATGTCTATTTTATTATATTCTAAAACTAAACAAACCCAAGACAAGTCAATTGAGGGTGAATGGAGGGTGTTTTCTCAGTCGGTGGGGCCTGCTGAGGCCAATGGGCAACATGAATAGACACACCTCAAGAATCAGCTTTATCTGAGGATTTGCAATCAGCTATTATAATAGAAATGACAAGTCCAGTTCTCACTGAGCTTTTGGAAAGGAATTGAGCCATCTAGTCCATGAGTCAGCTGCCTTAGCAGGCTCAAAACTAGCAAGTGTAGTTCCTAGTAGCCAGTTTGGGCTAAAAATAAAGTGAAGGAATGCTGAGCTGTATTTGTGGAGCTAAAAAATTGCTGATTGTCCATAAAATGCAAAAAATATGTGCAGGAACTTAAGAAATTGCAAACCATGAGGAAGTAGAAAGGAGGTAGAGTCCAGATGCTACCATGCAGAAATAAGTTGAAGCAATAAATAGAATACAAAACTGCAGCTGTAAGTGGAGTTTTCAGATGCTCTGAAGTAATTGCCTCCCTTTTTAAGCAGAGATGATGACTTAGCCAGTAAATAGGTTAGTGGATTTGGGCTGTGGAAACTTAGGAGTAGCCGCTGGCTAAGATACACAGTTGATGTCTGAACTTAGTTTGGATGGGGCTCTGAGCAACCTAATCTAGTCAAAGATGTCTCTCATTGCAGGGGAGTTGGACTAGATGACCTTTAAAGGTCCCTTCCAACACTAACTATTCTATGATTCTGTGTTACCCTATGGTGTGTGTTTCAAATTCCCAGCTATAAAATGGTAATTTCAAGTGGTTATTTGTAAAAATAAATTCTATTCTTGAGACACATTCATGTGGGAAAGAGCAGGTAGTAAGATGGAAAAGGTTATAGATGTATTTGTAGTTGGCAAAAAAATGTAGCCTGGCAAAAAAAATGTGCTGGGGAATTTGTGCCTTATTCCCATAAGGTTTTCCAAAATCTTTATGGGAAAGAATATATCTGAAAGCAACACAACAGCAAAAAAAGCATGGTAGCATTTTCACATCCGTTTAGTGGGGTTTTTTTCTCTCTCTGCTGCATTCTTTACATATATATATGTATGCATTGCCTGGGACTCTTGTATTATGTCAGACCCCTTGCTTGGGATGTGATTAAAAGCCTCTCTGCTTTTTGCAGATGTCACCAACAGAAAACTGGACAGATACAGAATCACAAGGAAAATGAGGAAGGAAATGTCGAACTGTTTTTAAAGTTGATTAGGTGGAAACTCAACAAGGCCAGGGCGCACCAAACTGGCACCTTGCCCTAATATCAGAATCACCCACACTGGCTTAGGAAGAGGCAAACCCAGGCTAGCGTATATACTATTTTTTTTTTTTTTAATTTAAAGGACAATGTTGCAGAATAACCAAACTCTACCTTTTGAAAAGAATCAGTATTCCTAATTCTCCAGAAAAGAGTTACCAGTTAAACATGTAGGCAATATGCTAAAAGAAGGAAGTATACAAGTAATTGCATGTAAAACTAAAATAATTACAAGGAGAACTATCCCAAGCCAAGTGTACATCCAGGAAATTGGTGGTCAGCTGACCCTCTAAAGAATTACAGACATGCTGAATTACAGGCATCCACTCAAAATACAAAACATGTCTGAGGGTGCTGGTGCCCTGGCAGAGGATTACAGCTTGAGCCAGTGTCCTCAGCTTTCTACCCCACTGGGTGGCTGGCCACACTGCTCCTGAGTGAGATACCATAGCCTCGGTGTGCTGGTAGACCTTATGATGCTGTGGCACAACTCTATCAGAGCAATGCACATCCTGTTTTGGGGGTTTTCCTGGTAGATATTTAATTACAAATAGGTAATAAATTCTAATACAGCCAAATACCATAGTTTCTGTGGAAACAGTATTTAATTTTAGTAATTTCTCTTAGTTGTTTATGAGTTGGAACTTCCACCCAAGTTGGAAGGACAAGGAGACTGTAGGCACTTCAGTCATTCCTGTTCAGCAACTCTGACTCTGCTTTACTGGTACTATGTGCAACTACCATAATTAAGACATACTCATGTTTTAGATGAGATTAAGCCTTTTTTAAAGACCCTGTAATGAGTGAAATGATTGTCAGCAGAAGACAGAATCAAGTGCCCTTCCATTTATCCTTTTAACCATTGGAGATCTTGGAGCAGAGTAAAGAACAGAGGGGAGCTGATCTCAGGAGGAGTGGAGCTGGTCTCAGGAAGAGTAGAGCTGAACTCAGAGGGTCAGAGAAAGAAAAATGGAAAGACCTTGCAGTTTTCCATTAAAATCAGTCTGTAAAGGCTTTCCAGTATTGTCCATTTCAAGGCATATGGGAAAATTTGGTATCTTGGGAAAAGGCTAATCCTATGAACTGAACAATGGAAATAGTTGAAAAAACATCACTTTTAGATGTTTTTAATAGTGAACTGTACCAGTACAACTGTTGAGGCAAGGATTATACACGGTATTTAAAGTCAGTAAAATACCATATGTACATTCATATTTAATTAATTTCTGTTTTAACCTGTCCCATAACTCAGGATGCAACTATTCCTCATGAGTACAACTTTAAAAAACCCTCAGTAATATAGAAACATGATTTGAATAGCAATTTCTGAAGTGGAGCAGGGTGTGGGGAAGAGTGGAACATGGAGAAAAAGTGAGAAGAGTGAATCCCACAAGAGGTTAAAGACACAGGAAATGGAGACATTTAAGAGCTAACTGTGGTAAATTTACATGAGGTAGAGAGTCAAACTCACACAATGCTTACCCGTGACAGTGGAGTTTCTTGGCATGAATGTGTGACAGAGAGAGAACAGATACTGTTAAGGTGGATCAAACTTCTCCATATCCCGTCTAGGTAGATACACCAAATATTTTCTAAGATAGCAAAACTGGTTTAAGTAGTTCTTGTCCTTGCTGCCAGGTATCTTGTCTCATAGCTATGTGTTCCCACATCTACTGTGCAGTTTATTGCTCCTTCAGTTGCCAGTGCCACTCTAATTCAGACTATATATTAAAAGGAAAAAAAAGAGCTACTATAGGTTATTATTAAATTTAATTATTTGGCAGTCCAATGTACAGTACAGCTCCATAGGACTGATACCAATGAGAAAGTGGATGTGTATAATGAGAAGTAAAAGCAGAGAAGGGCAAAATATGAGTCTGGTTGCCTGTTAAACCAGTTTTGTCATAAAATAAAATGGATCGAGGAGCTACAGCTGTATTACTAGACTAGTCACCTGTAGAGAGATTGTTTTTCCTTTTTCATTTTGCCCACACAGAGGCTGAACGGCTTATTATGAGGAAAAGATTTGTTCTTTTGACAAAACTTCAGTAGCAAATAATTTCATGTGCATTAAATAATGCATCAAAGCACCCAAAATAAAAATGCTGAGAACTGTAATTGCAAAGAGGGAAAGTAAAAGATCAAACATGATTAGTAACTGCAAGTAGGCACGCCTGATAGACATAGCTTCTTTTCCTCCAGTCTTTGATGGGAAAACTATGTGAATGGTAGGAAAATGTGAAGTTGATGCACCAAATTTACATTAAGGTCTCTGTCATTTAAACAGAACAAAAGGGTGGGCATGGCTCTTTTTGATTCAAATGTTTAATACTCAACAGATAAGTGATAAGCATTTTATTCACAGAACCACAAGTTTAACTACTGAAGTCTTAGCTGTGTAACCACTGTGTTGGAGAGCTGCATGTTGAGGAAGTGATGCTTTATCTGTTCTAGTGAGAAGCAGTTGCCAGACAAGGTCCTGGAAGAACTGAGTATTTTCACAGGATGTCTTACCCTGAGAAATGTTAGAGCTGTTGCTGAGAATGGTCTGTTTGTCAGAGACAGACCCTCAGAGGCTTTCATACTGTAATACTGAAGAGCATTCTGTAGTGTCTTCTTATGCCATTTCCTTAGCCTGCAGGACTGCTGCTTAAAAGATGAATTTCTAAGATAAGTCCCATTGACATCTGCTGTTGTGAAAATGAAATAAAATGTATGAAAGTATCATGGAAAAAAAAAATTCCCGCTGAGTGATTGAGCAGCAGAAGCAAGACAAGTGACATCACATTACAAAATATTTTCAGTTGCTTCAAGATACTTGTGCTTGCCTCTGTCATCAAACTTTTAGGTCATTATCTACATGGAAAAGTATACAAAATGTATATCAGTTCAACAGAAAAGTTTCTTTTTTCCGACCCAAGCATTTTGAGTTCACAGAATACAAAAAAGTACTTACAGATGATACATTTCATCACTGTTAACGGTGTTGATGGAAATGCAGATGTTTGTAATTCAGCATCTTTGAAACAGATGACTAGACATTCACTTACTTCTGCCCTTCCATTTTTAAACAGGAGTTCTGCTATTAGACATCCTCTGTCCTTTCAAATGTGACATGAACCAAGCTGGGCCAAGGTTATTTTATTAACTTCTGCTTTTCAGCATTGGCAGCACTGAATTGATTTAACTAAACAAATCTTGCAAAAGCAGTTCAACTTTCTCTCTAGCACTGTCATGCATTTGTTAATTAGATTGATTTACGAAGTGGTGTAGTGTTTGTATTGCAGGCAGAGATAGAAGTCTCATTTTTGGAACAGTGTTCACACTCACAGAGTTGCCTGGAAATCATGGTGAGTGTATGGAGGCACAGCTGTCCACCCAGGCAAACACAGTGGGAGCAATCCAGTTGAAGGCTCCTTCATGGAGAACTTTTCTTGCTGTGATAGAGTCTTATTTATATAATGAACATTTTCTGCTCACACACTGTTCTGGTGACAGAATATAGAAATGTCATGATGCTCTTTCAGAGTGGGAAACTTTTGAACTGTCAAGTGCTTGAAAAAGAGGCAATGCCTACAGTGAGAGGTAATATTTTTTATTAGACCAGATGATGCACTGGTGAAGAACAGGCTAGCTTTCATGAACACAAGAAGCCCTGCATCATACTGAGGGTGGGGCCCAGTTCATGCAGCCTGAATACCATCCAAGGCCATGATTCCACATGATGAAAGGCTGAGTCCCAGAGCATAAAGTACAGGATCAAAACCACTGCAGTTACTTGGCACAAAGTGGTGCAAACTCATAATGCCAGCTGAAGTATAATACATATTTTACAGAGATAATTTTGTCCAAGCATATTTTGTAGTGGATCAGGTATCGTCTGCTGGATCCCAAGGACTACAACACTGGTGTAAACACCATCTCCTGTGTTTTAACATGACAGAAGTGGTATTATATGCTGGCACTTCATATGGATTAGATTTATACTTTTAGATGATGCTGTAGCACAGATTTGGTATCAATGAGTGAAACAGTCTAAACCAAATGTGCTTCTTTTAAATTACCTGGTATTTATGAAAAGTTTTCCACTCTAAACATAGGTGAAATGTGCACATCCCTACACTGAAATCCTGTGATACTTCTTGGTGGTGTGCTGATTTTATTCATTGGTAAAATGCTGAAACTTTGTAGTTCTAGCTAGGTATGGATAAACAGCCTTCTGACCATCGCCACATTTAGTAATGATGGAGAAAATTAGGTTTTGGTGTGAGAAAAAAGAAATAAATTTAGTGAAGTTCACATCTGATACTGACAGTTTTCTACATGTGGAAATTCATCAGAACATCCAAACAGGCCTACCTATATTTCTACAAATATGGTGGAGTGGTGTGCAGTAGAAAAGTATTTTTATAGAGTTAAATTCCTCCCACATAGACACTTTTATATGATTCAGGGTAATGGATATGTGTTTATCTGCCTTGAATGACAATGAAATGCTGCCAAAGGAAGACAAGAAAAAAAAAAATCCAGAATTACCAAGGAATTCAGAATTACAAAAGGGTTGTCTCAGATAGGAACTGTATGAATATACCTGCATTAAAGTTTTTCAGCCTTACCTCCACTCCAGTTTGTATTTTTGCCAGTGGGAGAAAGATAGAATTTGCTAGTTCCCATCACAGGATGCAATTGCTCCACCCATGTGGTTTTAATAACAGGGATTCATTAATAATTGTCGCTGGTTTATTAATGTCGCATAATCACATATGGAATCAGTACCAACATTACAACAGATAAACCAGAATGCTAACAAACACCTACAAATGCCTGAGCAACCTTCTATGAGTAATCCCCAAAATTTCAAGCCCCTCCCAGATGCACAAAGCTACAGGTACCCATAACTCACATGTCCCATGCCAATAGGGTGATGCCTTGCGTTGTCAGGCCAGGTTTCTCTTCCCTCATCATGAAGCTGAATGCTTTGTTTAGATTTCTTTTGAACCTCTCTCAATTTTTTTTTTTTTTTTCAGAAGTCTCTTGGTAATTTCCTGGTTACTATTTAATCCAGCTGATGGCCATCTCTTAAGCAAACTTCATTACTGTTATTTTCCTCTTTTGCATGACCCACTTTGGGGCAAATGCCATTGCAGGTGGTTTTGGGGAGCCTGTTCACTCACGCTTTTCCCACTTGCATCCTGTCATATCAGCAACTGTTACTCGTTCCATGGCACTGAGATGGGGACCGTGCACATAGACCCCCATCTCCCAGATGAGTAGCCACAAGTTTCACCCAACACCCCCATCACCACTTCTGAGCCAGTTGGTCTCAGCCAGGATGGCATTTGTGCACATTTAGGATGCAATTCAGTTCCTCCTAAGATGAAACAGCCAGAAGAGATCAGAAACCTGCACTGTAGGCATCTAAATAAGGGTCCCAGCTCCAACCTTTAAAGAATGTATACTTTGTTTAAAACATTTTACTAATTATGAAGCTAGAAATGAGGCTGACCTGGCTTGTTCTGCACAGTTGAAGCTAACTGCAAAACACATGTGAGGTACAAAGTATATCACGAGAACTTCTCTTCCTGAAATCGCTTATATGTTGTCCTAACTTCACTGAGTTTAGTTACAGCTCTGATTTCCTCTCACTTTTCTTTGTGTGGTCCAAGGACTTCTGTAACAGCTATGTAAGGGACTTGGGGTTTGGCCTTAAAGTGTCCTGCACATGGTTGAGTCTGTGCCAAGACTTTGTCAGCCAGTGCTTGTTTGTACACTCCCTTCCTTTCCCTGCAACACATACAGTGTCAGAGCCTAGTTTCACACTTGGTGGTAGCACTGCCTAAGCTGTTTTACTAGCTTAGTTCATACCCCTCTGTTCATGACTTCTTGTTCCCTTTGCCTCTCCAAACCACCCTTGCAGCAGCTTGCACAGCTAGGTTGTGAACCAAGTGGTGGAACAGGGACAGCTTGGGATGATTCAGAAAAAAATAGGTTGTTTTCCAGCCAGATCAGTTTACCATGCAGCTGCACACACACACCTGATTTGGCACAGTAAAGGGATAAGACAGGCGTGAGAATTTGCAAGGGGAATGGGAGCTCCATAAAGCATTAATGCCATTCAAAACAATGTCTGTGTAACCATGTCCTCTGAGGACACAAATTAATTTAAATGAATAAGAAAATCTCGCTAGGGATATTTCTCAGGTGCTGCATTACCTGTTACTGAAGCTCCAGCTGTCCTTTCAGGATGAACAGCATAATATTTTCCAACTCCCCAACATTTGGAAGGGACACTGGAGAGATCTGGCCCTGCACATTTCTTGAGCTTCTTACTCCTGCTGCTCTCAGCAGGAGCTGAGATTCTGCAATACTTCACAGATGTCACTATCTTTTCAGGGCTCAGATACTAAAGTAAATCTGGGGAGTGCACTGCCATCAGGTAGCATACTGCAAACCTGGTTCATGTGCTGTGGAAAAAAAGGATGTAGTGGTGTATAGCAAACAGCTTTTGCAGCAGCCACACTTGTGTTAAGAAATGCAGTCCCTGAGCCTTTATTGTTTAACCGCTTTTTCCAAGACATAGTTTATAACTGTGCCTCAGTATTTACTCTTGTTTAACCCTATTAATTAAATATTTGGCAGCAGGAGCCTTCTGCTTTCATTCTCTAAATATGTATATCATCCACACTGAAATATCTATACCATTTTGTTGCTAATTTGTGCAGGTGAGAGGGATTTTCCATATGTATTATTTTCTTTCAAAAGAGTCCTCTGTTGAAACAAAAACATTTCCATGAAACCATGGAACTTTTGCTAACAAATTATTTGCTTTTTGGTAAAGGAAAAAGAACGATAAGGAATGTCAAAGTTTTAATATAATAGTATCGAGAGATCATATTAGATACTACTGTACATAGTACCACATCACATTATATTATTTTTCTTTTACTGCATAAATGAGAATGTCAGCTGTTTCTAATATCATTGCATGATGCTGCATTACTTTTCAAAGATATTAAAACCAGCTGGTTTTCAGGTCAGGTTTGTAGCTGAAGAATTATGCTGAATTGTTACTGAAAAAAATTTCCTACTGTGTGTGCATCTTATACCAGTAAAATGAAATCCTAACACACAGAACCTATTTCAGACCCTACAAATTACAGAACTGATCTGGAACAAACTCAGTTTAAGAATTTAAGAAATAAGGTTTCAGACTAGCCAGCCCTAGTGTGTAATTTCACTCACTGTGTTAAATGATGTGAGCCTTGTTTAGATATTACTGCAGTATCTCCTACCGTTCTCCATGGCTGCTTCAAGGTACCTTTCTGGGCAGCTTTTCAAAAACACCAGCAGAAACCTGTCCTCGCAGGACTTCACCCGGCAAAATCCTTTAGACCAGATAAAATCTAAAGTGCCTGTAAGATGTAGGACAACCAGTTATGAGAAAGGCAGTTTCTTTCACAACACAGAAAAGAGAACCCAGGTGTCTACTTAGTTATTTGTGAATTAGACACCAATTTGTGAATCCACAGTGGGCGGTGGGTGGCAAAAGCTCGAAGAATAAAATACCGGGTGTGCCCAGGTTGCCAGATGAGTTTGGGTTTGAAGCTGTTTTCAAGCACAGACTTGTCATTGAGTTTCATTGTGTGCACAAAAGTACAGAGTTTATCCTGGCTCTGGAGTCTCCTGGAAACAGAATTTAAGTAGATCCAAACTCTCATTAATAATATCTATGCAAATGGCCAAAAGCCAAACCAAATCAGCTTTCCATTTCACAGCATCAACCAGCAATCAGACTTGTGATGAATTTCTTCTTGCGGGGGCTGAGGAACATGTGCAAATAAAAATGGGTGAGAAGCAGCTGATACTTATTTAAAATATGTGTCTTGCAGCTTGGTTGTCTTCCTACACCAGCTTGACACAGGTATTGGTTCACTGAGAAAGGCAGACTTGTAGGTCTTGCGGTACTACAAAGCAACACCATTATATAGGGAAGAAACCTTTGTGAAGGAGGGCTTCAGGCTGTGTTATTTTCAGAACATTTAACATGTAGAGTATGTGAATTACGCTGGAGCTTTGGCTACTGGTAGCATTTCATAGTATCACAGAATGACAGCATGGTTGAGGTCAGAAGTGACCTTTAAAGAGCATCTAGTTCAACTCCCTTGCCATGGACAGGGAGATTTTTCAACAGATCAGGTTGCTCAGAGCCCCATCCAACCTGGCCTTGAACACAGGGATGGGGCCAGTGCCTCACCATCCTCACATTAAAGCATTTCTTCCTAATATCTAACCTAAACCTGTCCTCTTTCAGTTTAAAGCCATTCCCCCTTGATCTGTCACTGCATGCCCCTGGTAAAAAGTCCCTCTCCAGTTCTCTTGTAGCCCCCTTTAGGTACTGGAAGGCTGCTATAGGGTCTTCTCAGAGCTTTCTCTTCTCCAGGCTGAACAACCTCAATTCTCTCAGCCATTCTTCATGGGAGAGGTGCTCCAGCTCTCTGACTGTTTTTGTGTCCCTCCTCTAGACACACTCAAACAGGTCCACGTCTTTTCTGTGCTGGGGACCTCAGAGGTGGATGCAGTACTCCAGGTGGGGTCTCACGAGAGCAGAGCAGAGGGGCAGAATCTCTTCCTCTCTCGACCTGCTGACCACACTCCTTTTGATACAGCCCAGTGTACAGTTGCCTTTCTGGGCTGTGAATGCACATTGCCAAGTCATGTCCAATTTTTCATCCACTAGCTGCTCCAAGTCCTTTTCCACTAGACTGCTCTCAATCCATCCATCCCCCAGTCTGTGTTGTTCCTAGGGATTGCCCCAGCCAAGATGCAGGACTTTGCACTCAGCCTTGTTGAACCCTATGAGTTTAGTAAGGGACACTTCTTGCCCCAGCCTTTGTCTTCCATATAATTTACTGAAGTTTTCACATAATTCTTGAAAATCATTTCATAATCAAGGTAAATTACTGTACTAGATAATGGGAGCTATTTACTGGGAAGGGAGAGGATAGGGCACCACCTCACAATACAGGGTATGGTAATATTTGAAACTTAACAATGTGTGATAATAATAAAATTAACTGTTACCAGCTACTAAGAAACTCCAAATTTGGAAGAGGCAAGGTTGAAGGAAGGGGCAAGTTTCCTGGACCTTAAGAGGACTGGCATTATCTGGATGAACACACTTGTTTTGGTATTATATAGCCACCCGTGCCTGGTGAATACACGGATGAACTCACGTTGGGTGGGATGCTGGAGACTGCGGTTCTGCCTTAGGTTTATGCTACAGATAGTTACAGATGGATCAGAGGCTGCACAATCACCTGTGCCATTGAAAAAAACAGCTTGTATTGCTCTCAGGTGCTTATTGGCATCATGGCATTTGACAGAAATTAGTAGATTTTGGGCAGTGATTGTCCCACTGTACTGGGTGCTGGTGAGGCTGTACCTTGAATCCAGTGTTCAGTTCCGGGCCCCTCACTATAAGAAAGACATTGGGGTGCTGGAGTGTGTCCAGAGAAGGGCAACACAGCCGGTGAAGGGTCTGGAGCACAAGTCTTAGGAGGAGCAGCTGAGGGAGCTGGGGGTGTTCAGCCTGGAGAAGAGAAGGCTCAGGGGAGACCTTATCGCTTTCTACAACTACCTGAAAGGAGGTTGTAGTGAGTTGGGTGTCAGCCTCTTCCCCCAAGTAACAAGTAAAAGGACAAGAGGAAATGGCCTCAAGTTGCACCAGGGAGGTTTACATTGGGTATCATGAAAGATTTCTTTATGGAGAGGGTGGTCAGGCATGGAAACAGGCTGCTCGCCGAAGTTTTGAGTCCCCATTGCCTGAGCAAGTCCCTGACGGGCCCGCACTTCCAGCGGGTGACGCGCTTAACGCGCCGCGCGGCGGCGGGCGGGGAGCGCGTGAGGCAGCACGGGCGGGGAGCGCCCGGCAGGGGGCGGCAGAGCCCGCCCGCAGCGCCCTCAGCGCGGGGCTTCGTCCCGCCGAGCTGGCCGGCACACGGACGGTCCGTCGGTCCTGCCTTCCCAGGCACCTCCCTCTCTCTCGCGCCCGCCCGAGGGAAGCGTGCGGAAGGGCCCGAGGTTACTGATGCCCCGTCACGTCTTGCACGCCAGCCTGCCGTCAAAGTGTAGGGCTGGAGCTCAGGCTCCTCTCGAGGGGGGCCGAGACCCTCAGGTCTGCTTAAACCATCGTGGAGACCTTTCCCAAGGGGTGAGAAAGGGATATATGTTTGCCTAACCTCACGTTGCATGCTTAGACCACATTGTCTCATTCCAGTTTAGGCTGCAAAGATCTGCACAGAGCCACTCATCTTCCACAGGTTTGAACCTCAGCGTTGCCATCTGCCAGGTAAAAGGGAGAGTCATAATGCCCATGCTTTTTAAAGGCCTCTTTTCTCCCGTTTAGAAAAGAGGAGGAGGTACAAAAAGAATTTCAGTACTAATATGGTCGGATACTGGAAGGGTGAACATACAAAAGTCCATAAATAAGCAGAGGAATAATGAGCCATTGTGCTGATACTACTGGCAGGTGGGAAAGAAATGAGGTCACCTGTTTCTCTTACCTCACCTGACCTGGAACAGCTTGTTGGAATAGTTGCCTGTTCCTAGTTAAAGCTGCCATTCACATATAAAACTGGGATGTTTGTAGGGAACCTTACCCTCTCAAATTTAGGCTGTTTATCTAACCAAAATGTGTGGGAAACTTTGTTTCAGTCACAAGTATGTTAAACTACCCATGATGTCAGCCTTATCAATACTGAATTGCAGGGGGGAAAAGTTCAAGCAGAATTCAGATGGAGTGAGGCGGACAGTGGTGTAATTAGAGAAGAAAAAACACCTTGTAAAATAAGGATAGTATATCCCTGTCTTATAGAGACTTATAAGGACAAACTCAACAAACAGCATTCAAATCTTCAAAATCTGTTGTCTGCATTAAGCTCAAGACTTAAAAATAATGCACCTTGTCCCAGCAGGAAGATCGAGAATTCCTTATTTAGACTTATAGGCTCCCTTTTACTGTTTATGGAGGTACCTCTGAAGCAATATCTAGAATGTTCATATGCAGAAAAGACCCAAAAGAAAGAAAGAATAGCTGGTAAGAAGCACTCATCACATCTTCTTTCTGCAATGTAATAACCTAAGTCTTAGTGTCCCCTTGAGGAAAGGTTTCTCATTAAAAAAAAAAAAAAAAAAGTCAGATAAACAGAAAGATGCAGGTGATGGCTGAGGATGTTGTTTGACTAGCTGAACTGTATATATCCTTATTTTAATAAGTTCCCTCCTGTTTTAATGCAGTGCCCAGGGATACCTGTTAATGTTCATGTTAATGCTATTGTCCCACTCAGCAGGGTAAATCAACCAAGTTTGGGTCCTTCTGCTGAAAAAAAAGGCAGAGAAAATTTGATTTCAGGTCAGTAACAATTTAAGTACTCCTTAGACACAACATCTCAGCCTCTTGCTTGGTTTGCATGGGACTGTGGCTTATACAGCCCATCCTCTTTAAGGTAGCCACAAGTTCCAGTAGAAATACAGTTTGAGCAGTGTCATTTAACTTCCTCAGGGTAAGCCACACCTTGAGTCAAAATAGTTAAAATCAGTATAAAAACTATGTGGAGCAGGTTGTGCTGTAGATCCGGCTTACACATTTGCTTTGGCTCAGACAGGCATTGCAAAGGCAGTGGCTACAGCGACACTTTCAGGCCGATCAGAAAATGGCCATCCAGTAGTTAATCTCTAGCAGAGTTCAATAAAGTGTTTCATAAGCTCAGTTATGCTGTGACTGGTAAAAAAGGCACTTCTTTATGTATTCTGTGGGAAATAAATCCATTAATCATTCTCAGATTTATCTTCATTCATCATTCAGGGATAAAGACCAGTAAGTTTATCTCTGTGCCTCTATGCTGCAGTTTGATTATTTAATACAGTCTTTCTAGAATATAAGAAATGTAGGCTATTTCTCATGCAAGAAAGTGCATAATCCAGCACTTTTTTCTGTTCTTATTTAATGTAACCTTTTCGTTCTTTAGTTTCAGTTCATTACCTTAAGTTACACCTGTCTCCACCATGGAGAAATCCAAAATCATCCTGTGCTTCCATGGAAAGGGGCATGTGTGCATACAGTAAATTTATTTACATGTTCATATATCCTTCTAGTGACTAACTTTTGGATGGTGCAGCTGATGTCTCTGGAAATGCCAAGCTGTGTGAGAAATCTAAACTGAAGTACATTTGGCCTAGTTTTCACAGCTGAAACATCTCTAATCCCAGAGGAGCTGGGGAGAAGAGAAGAGAAGCGGCAGGTCCATGCAATGCACTGGGATTTAGGAGCATGACTGAGCATGCTCTCTGCAGTGTTGTACCAAGATGCCCAAGCTCATTTTTCACACAGTTAACCTCAGTGCAACATGGTCTATCAGCTCAGCTCTACAGTAAAGCAGATGTATATCTATCTGCCAGATCCTAGAAGAGCTACATTTGCAGATGTTGTTGTGCATCTAAACCAGTAAAACTGACTGTACCTGAGCTGTCTTCGTATGCAATCAAGTGCAGTTGATCCTTGAACTGGGTAAATCACTCAGGGGTGCACAACAGCTAAGTACTTCTAATGTTCAGACTAATGGCTAGATATGCACTTCTTTGGTTCAAGCTTATTTTCATACACAAGTTTTCATGTCCACCAGCGCCTTCTGTACCGTGTGCTTTCCAAACAATGCATCCAGTGGGTCCCAGACCATTTCCTTCCTGTTTCCTTCCTAAATGAAGTGTTCTTTCAGTAGTAAAGCAGGTCCTACCTCTCCTTGCTTTTCCCATCTGTGTCCCAGCATCTGAGATCAGTACTGGTTTAGTACTTCTGAGCATTATATTACATAGAGGAGGTCTGAGTGACAGCCGATCTTCCTTCTCCTTCTCCTTCTCCTTCTCCTTCTCCTTCTCCTTCTCCTTCTCCTTCTCCTTCTCCTTCTCCTTCTCCTTCTCCTTCTCCTTCTCCTTCTCCTTCTCCTCCTTCCTCAGATACAGCAAAAAGCCTTACTAGCACCTCTAGGCCTGACACTCAGGTGCTTGAGCCTAAGACCAGCATAATTAAGCATGGGGTTCTCCCCCCATATGGATGTACCAAAATAGGAGTCACTAGTGCTGAGTAGCCATGAGTGTTCCAGCAGTCTCCTTCAAAAATGCTAGGAGTTTTTTCAAAGTATGGGCTTGATATAGGTGCCTAATTCTACTTACTGAACTTAATTCCAGATAAGTGTGAGGGTGGACAAGGTAACTTTGTCTTTGAAGTCTTTGCAGGAAAGATACTGCTTTGCTTCCCATAAGATAAAGTCAGCATAAATATTTAAAGATTAAACAGTCCATGGTGCATTATCTCCTAAGTTCAGCAGATTTGCAATGGTGTGTCAATGTTTCACTGGGCATGAATTCATAATGCTACCTGACCAAGCAGTGTACAGCTCAGTATTAATGACCAAGGAGTTCTGTGCGTGTTGGAATATCCAGGTCACAGTGTAGGAGCCTGGTGGGACAGCAGGACTGTACTACAATGAAACAGTTCCTCAGCCAAAATTTCACTTCCCAGCACTGTGTCTCTCTGCCCTCTCCATTGAGCAATGCAGCAGCTTGTGTGGCTGGACTGCAGAGTGGATTACTGACATGACTTAAGCAAAATAATAATAATAAAAAGTTTTATTTTTAAACAGAGATAATTTAGCCAATCCTGTTTGCAGCAGTCCCCAAAGCAGCTGCCTTGGCACAGCTGAGGGAAGTATGAGCTGCAGAGTGTGGGAGGGAAGGAAGGGGCTGAAATGGAGAGAGGAGCAAGTTTTCCAACCAGTTTCCCACTGGAAGAGATGGCTTTCCAGATCAAGACCCTCAGCTTCTAAGGTGTCAATTGTTTGCTCTGCACTGACACTAAACTAAACTGCTCTGTTCTGAACTCTCCCCCCACCACCTTCATTACTGTGAATTTTAGAACACTGAATGGTGCAACACTACCAGAACAAGCCATGGCTTTCCTTTCTGGAAGAGGAGTGTTTTGAAGGGCGGGTGAGAGAAAGGTGACCTGAGCTGCTGCATTCCTTTTATTCTCAGCTGTTGCAGTGCCCTTGAGGGGAGCTGCAGGGGGTGGGGATGCAGCAGCTCCCTGCAGCTGAACAGAAGTCATCAGAGAGCTGAGGTTGTAGCTTGTGCAGTGGGGACACTGCAGGCAGCACAGGGGAGGAGAAAAAGGCCAAAGCCCTTTCTGTTCCTTGCCTCCTATTCCCTGCTTGACACAAGTGATTTTAAAAACCAGATGGGCCCAGGAAGCCTTTTGTTCACACTCCTTAACTTCAGGAAAAGCAATTTTGCTGTGATTGCACCACATGTTATTCCTCAGCCTGGCCTTCTCAGAGCACAAGATGCTCTCACAGTATAGAAGGGAAATGCCTGAACAGGGAATTACAAATAAAGAGGATCAAGCTATGTACATTAAATCCTGAATACTGACGCCAAACACATTTTTCCTTAAATGGATCTCATTTGACTGCTGCCTGCAAGCACAGCTCTGAGGGTGAAATTAAGATAGTAGGCAAAGTTGGATGCAACAATAAACTGTTCGTTCATCGTAGTGGAAAT
Organism: Corapipo altera; assembly: GCF_003945725.1. Lineage (NCBI taxonomy): Eukaryota > Metazoa > Chordata > Aves > Passeriformes > Pipridae > Corapipo > Corapipo altera. Next base: position 57,340,136 of record NW_020884872.1, on the reverse strand, counting down.
CATGTGGTTAAACCACTCTCCAAAGTCATCCTCAGTAATTAAGGAACATACTTAGCCCATAATGGAGAATTAATGGATTAGAGTGATGCCTTTTTGCAAAGTGGTTTGACTATACACAGCTGCTTTCATCCTAAAACACTTGTAAATCCCTGGGCTCAGGTTTGTTATTATCGCAATCAGTGCTGAAATTGTGACTGACTGTCCGTCAGCCTTGCAGAGAGACCTCATGGTGCCCAGCACTATTGAAGGGACCTCCTCCAGGGATCCCTGCTCCCCAAGCCCCATCAGAGCTCATGCCTGAATGAAGCAGAGTACTTTCATGCCAGTCCTTGTTGTACAGGCAGCTTACCTGTTTTGCATTCATCTGAATAAAACCGCCCTTGAAGAAGAGATAAAACAAGTTTTCTTCCCTTCTGGGTGAATCCCTTAATCCTTGGAGTACAGCTATGTTCTGTTGCTGTCCCCTTCAATCTTTTACTGCAAAGTAGGGTCTTGCCACCAGGTGGGAGAACTGATACGGGTCTGAACCCTCTGGCTCTGCTCTTGAGGATCAGAGTGTCTGAGGGACATTGTTGTCCTGGTTGTAGGGGCTTTGGCATCCTCATCTTGTGTCTTCTCCGAATGAATCCCCAAAGCACACAGTGGCACCGCAGTCCTTTTCATCCAATAAAGAATTAAGCTGATATCTGCTTGAAGCTATAGTCTAAAATAAAATCTGCATAATCACTGAGTCTTTTTGAGAATTAAAAAAGAAAGACAAAGCACAAAATTAACTGATTTTTTGGAGGGTAATGAATCTAGATGTTCCAACCTTACCTGCAGCTGAGCAAGACTGTAAGAGGAAGATTTAATGTGCCAGTGTCTTAAAACAGGCAAACACTGTTGTTCTATATTTAACATTCATCTATATACTAATTTTATAAAGCTCTGGGTTCATAAGAAGTTTGAAATTATGAAATACTCACAGAAGGCCTGAACCCCTTCTGAAAATGAGAGCAAATTAAACTTGATGGCTTATTTATCTTCACTATTATTTGCCCATTTTGAATTAGACTTAATGCAGAGACAATGGAACTATACATTAGACAGTTACAAAGGATTCTCCGTAGTCTTTCTTTCCTTTTCTAAGTTAGCTCCCAGGCCCATGTGCCTCCATCCATTCTTCTGCAGCAAATCAGAAGTGCTTGGAAGCCCCAGCCTAGGACTAGAGTCTTGCCCTTGTTGAGGAAGATATATCACTGATTATAAAAAATGTGTAGTTTATTCATGCTCAAGCACAGACTATACTTTCAAATACAATTTACTATCTAATCTGAAAGACTTATATGGAGGAATTTTTCATAATTAATTAAACTTAAAAGGCTTTGACAGGTTAGCAAACGCCTACACAGTAATATGACCACAGTAATAACCAGAACTTATTAATAATGGGGTTTAGTAAAGCTGAAATGGAATAGCGAGGTTCCATTCTGATTTACTAGTTTTCCAATTAAGTTTTTAATCAGTTAATTTATGCATTCTGTTGGATCCTTTGAAGTCTAATCACAAATGGACATACGCTATGTCCTCGTCTACCAGTTTAATGGAGTGGCATTCCTAAATCCTAGTTTTAAAACGTCTCTTACTTCCCTTGTTGAAGAAATAGGATTCTGACAAAGGATTGGCAAGCAGCTCTACAGACTTTTGTGTTATTTCTCCTTCACCTTGTCTTTCATAGTGAATTCAAGAAATATCACATATCCATGTGTGGTAGTTTGGGCTAGGCCTTCCTTGGTGACCAGTTTGTAGACAAGGAAGGGTCCAGATTTACCCAGTATTCCCTACAATTTTTACATAAGCCAGACTATAAGAAGAAAGGAGGGAAGGCCTTCACTCTCTTTCCTTCTGGTGGCTTGGAGGTGCAGGTTCCCTGCTGTTGAGTCTGCCGTGTTGGGGAGCGAGGCCTGGTAAGGCCTTGTCGACCTTGGGAGGCGGAGGTTGCCGGCGATCGTTCCAGAGTGACTCTTGACTGTCCCAAGGAGAGTGGTGGGATATTTCTTTGCTAACTCTTTAGTTATATATATATATATATCCCAATCAGTAGCCTGAGATCTAGTAAAATATATATATAGGAACAAAACCAAAATATATATATATATATATATTTTATTTTGGTTTTGTTCCTTTTCCCTTCCCCCTTCCCTTCCCTTGTGAAATTGTATATATATATTTCAATTGTATATAACTGTCATATAAGTGTAAATATATTTATATATATCACTTTAGCTGTCTCTCTCTCATTTCGGGTTTTCTTAGTTGTTTTTTTTCTCCCTCTTCTCCCTGAGGTTTTGGGGGGGAGGGGGTGGGGACTTCTTGTGGTAAGGTTTGGAGACTTGGCAGGGAGCCAGCTTCAAACTATATCGCTATGGAACAGGGTAATTCAAATCTTTAGCAGAATGCTGTGCTGTCATTCGTGAAAAACTATACTTTGATGCGTGGATGGTGGCACTGAATTCAATGGAGCTAATGATTGTGAGCAACAAGATACTTTGGGGAAGTGTGGCAAACTTTACCCCTTTACAACAGGGTTTGTTGATGCTTCAGGACAGAGACAATGTCTAAATAGATAACACATACAGTCTCCATCTCAACTGGCAACTCTGGGCACTGCTGTAATACATATTAATAACAGTTTTGTTGAAAGGTCTTATTGTAATATTTGATTTGGTTTGGCTCAGCCACATGAAAGGACATCCAAGTAAGAACAGAGTACACACCACGGCCAGGGACAGAGTCAGCTAGTTAGGAGCATCTGGGGCCAGGAGCTTAGTGCCCCAGTAAACCAGTCTGGCATCTGATCTGCATGGCTCATTTGAAGCAGATTGTTAAAAACTGCAGATAGAAGAGCCAGAAAAATTTAAAAGAATTGGGAGGGGAAAAAATCTAAAATAAGGAAAACAGAAGGCTTCTCTTTGTTTAGCATTAAAAAAAAAAGAAAATTAAGGGACCAGAGCATTGCACTGCTTCAGTACCTTGATTGAGAGAAAATGCAAGACTCTTTAGGGGGACAAGACTCAACAGAAACAAGTGAAGTTTAAAAATGAGGCAGGGATTTTACATGAGGGTGTCTTGCTATTGCAAAAGACACAAAGGGAAGAGGTGGATGTCTCTTCAATAGGATCTTGAAGTGAAGTCTAAAGTGTGAATTGTTTGTATTTTATGACATCTAAAAGTTTTTCCACTGTGGTAAACTTATATTTGTGTACTAAATGACACCTTGTTGTATCACATCGGATTATACTTAACAGCTTGACTTTTCTAACTTGCTTGATTTAAGACTGAAGTTCCTGCTGAGTTTCCAGAGCATGGCTCAAGTTTTCTGCTTTCCTTCATGCAGAATCAGAAAGAATATGCAATATTTTGATTACCTTTCTGAAAGACAGTATGGAAGGAAGATGTTTAGAGGCAGAAAGGTGATGAATTTTGTTGGAAGAGGTTTTGAGCAATGTCTACAAGAGAAGCATTGCTTTTCAGTACCTACGACGACAAGGCTACACAAATTGTACTGCTGGGAGACAACTCAAATTGCAGTAATCCATCAGCTTGTTGTGGTTTCACAGATGGGCCATATCCCACAGGACCCAAATGATCAGCCCTGCTCTATAGCTTTTGCAGAGATAGAAAAGGTTTACCACCAGCCCCTGACCTTCACAGTCATGCAGGAGCCAAGCTCCAGCAATCGCAGAGCAAAGAATCCAAAACTAAGTGTCCAACTAAAAGTATAACAGGAACCGTGGGAACTAAGCAACTGAATTCAGTGTGATGCTGTGAATAAAGAACCTGATAGATGTATATAATACATAAGCTTTGGGCAACATTATGTAGGAGCAGGGAGGTTGCTTTCCTGTGAACTGATCCTGCTATGATCATTACTGTGCATTTTGATCCAAGGAAGTTTGGAGCAGGGCAGCTCCAGATGCACGGTCACAGGTCTGGGGTTATGAAACACAAACCAGTGCAGGGAACATCATGTCATTCAGAAAAACAGTCACAGTGATCTTGAATGTCATTACTGCTGGATGTTGATAACCTGTGTTTTCTGTGGGTGTGGCTGTAGTGCCTCTTCCTGCACAACTGTGGTGTTTCTTTGGGTAAAGGTGGTGCTGCAGCATGATCCTACTCTTTGCGGGCATCTTCCAAAGTCAGGGTCCCACCCTGACCACTGTGGTGGGGCCATCTAAGACTGTACAGTTAAGAAAAGACCAAAGCATGTTGTCATGCACACAGAAACATAACAAAGGCTTGCAAATTATGAGGGCTGTTAAAAAAAAAAATTATTAAATCAGACCAGTTCTGCTTAAATCAATTCAAATAATTTTAACAAGTGGAGAAACATGATGAGGATGATGTCAGAATCGTATTATATTTGCCCTCCCCGGCAGAGGGGAGGCAAAACACATAAAACATGTGTATTAGGTGCCTTGAGAAATATAAATCTTAGATACAAATCATGTTTGTTGAGTTCCTCAGTGCAGAGCAGCCTTTCTGACAGAGACATTGATAGAGTTTATCTATAATCATGAGGATCTCCCCAGGCAACTTCATATATCATCTCACTGTATTTTACAATAGCAGCAGCTTCAGTGCACAAAATTCAGTGTTATAATTATGTAATTGCTATATATTCAAATAGCTTTCATTGAAGCTTCTCCAGCTCTTTCACTGGACTGAAATATAAAACTGAGTAACGTGGCTGATTGTAAAATCATTTCAGCTAGAAGTGTTTATAATTTACAAAAGCTGTTTATCTTTCAACTTGTGTATGTTTTGTGCCAGGGCTATACATATCACTGTTTATACCAGCATTAATGCATAATCACAAATAAACAAGCCAGTAAGTGTTCTAGGTCACATTACTATCCACAAGCACAGAAAAGACTGTGAAAGGTGTCAGCAGTATCCATATTTATTTAAGATTCTCACAGAAACTGAATTTTCTGTGCACTTTAATTCTCATTTTTGCTCAGGTTTTACTGGTAGCTTGTGATACTAAAGCAGGCATGCCAGCATTAGAAGGATTTACATCTCTGATTTTCATAACATGCTGGTAATGTATAGATCATGTCATATGAGCAAAACTGAGAAAAATTATGATGAAGACCACATCCTGATATAAAAGGGTTATAGCAAGAAATATCATGATTATAAATGAAATTAGATGGGAGGCAGTATAGCATGGGGATAGCACCAGTGAAATGTGGGCTTTTATTAGATTTGGACTATGAGCATTTAACCTGCCCAAGCTAAAGGGCATTTATAAATATATAGGCAGGCATTAGCCAAAAGATGGAGGGATGCTTTTCTTGTACAGCACCAGCATAAACATCAGATTGATAGGTCTATTTAACATCATGCCTAAAGGGGAAACTGGTTTCTTCTGCTTTGACTCACTTCAGGTAGGCTGATTTCAGCCCTCAGTTTATGTATCACAGCTCTGCTGAAGGAAACACAAATGCATAAATGTACCTTGAGGACAGACCACAGATCATTGTAAAAATGACCTGGTGAGATCACCTGGTCTGCAGAACCATTCAGGGCAGCCAAAAACACTCACAGATTCCTCTTTCTCACAGCCTTTAAGACAGGACTGTCACTCTAATGAGAGAGTCCCTGCAATAAGAAATTGCTTTCCATTGTTATTGCCATTTTCTTTTCCTTTCCTATATAACAGCTTTGTGGCTTATCTCGTATGTTCTGGTTATGTATAATCCAACATTTTCGTGCTACTGCTGCTTTGGCTCTGAGTATAACAGATCTAGCTCAAAGCCAGGGCTGGACCTAGCCCCTTCATGGGACTAATTCATCAATTATGATCCTGGGAAGGCAGCACACTGCTTGGACAGCAAGCTTTGCATGCAAGTCCATGTAACTGATGAACAAAAATGTCCCTGCTGATTTTTGGGGGCTGGGGAAAATTCATATGGTTGGCAGATAGCCAAGTCACATTGCAGCTCTGAGAGCCCTTTGCTTTAATTTGTCTGTCCCAGGCAGGTGCCTGTATTGCTTGCAGAATGTACCCAGTCCTCCTGTCCCTTTCAGTTTTACTGCCCGTGATTGTGGAGGGTCTCACATCTCCACCCTGGGGGTCTGCCAAGCCCCTTCTCCAGAGACAGCAGACATCTGGCTGGAGTTGCACGTCTGGGTAGAGCCCACATATCTGACCAGTGCCATTTCTTTGCAGCTGTGTTTGTAGCTATCAGAGCGCATCCTGGCACCTCCGAGGGTGGCTGAATAGCTGCAAGCATCCCAGATGAGCATCCATCTAGCAAGAGACCACACCAGATTCCGTTCATATGCTTCTCCTGTGAGCACAGTGCAGAGGGTTGGGCTTTAAACCATGGTGTCTAGATACTTTTTTCTAGCATGGCCTGGAGATGTCAAAGTGGTCTCAGCAGGGGTCCTGGAAATGATCATTCAGCTTCGGTAAGTGGGGGAATTGAACGTGGTGTGCCCAGGGCTTTGTGATATTAAGGTGGTCAGCGGAAGAAAAAAGCTCCCTGATAATCCCAGCATGGGAAAGCAAGTGTTCCCTTCTGAGTTTAGGTCAAGGCTTGGGTAAGGATTTTACAGGGGAACTGAGATGGAAAAACCCTTCAAAAAAAAAACTGAAGCGGAGATGCCCATAGTTCCTATTGTGTGCAGAAGGAAAAGCATGGTCGGGATAGGTAACCTCTTGGGGAAAATGAACAGAAGAGCCCAGCATACTCCCTCCTGCAGGATGATTTCTGAATGAATGACCTTGAGTTATCTCTGCTGGAGGCCACTTTATCTCCCCCAAACTTTTTTGTTGTAGCTCTGTGCATTTTCACTCAAACCTATGTTCATGTTTAAGAATTACCTGTAAAACCAAAGGGTCCTGTTTCTTCTTAGTCTTCATACAGAACCAATTTTAAGCACTGTACAAATGTAAAAAGATCAGTGTAAAGGCATTTCAAGCAATGATAGAATCAATCATAAAATCATTAAGGTTGGAGCTCTAAGATCACCAAGTCCAGCTGAAGTTTCAGCTTACTTTAAAGAACAGCTAAGATGACCCTCCATACCCTGCCTTTTATTATCTAAAGATAATTTATCCTCTTCAGTTATTAGGGGATAAACAGTGAGCTGAATAAGGCACAGTATATGGTATTGCTCCAATATGCATAGTGTATGGAGCAGATCAAATGGTTTTAGCCAGAAGGAAGACTGAGAGCAAGGAGAGCTGATCACAAGAGGAATTATTAATGTACAAAATTCTTGAATAAGTGGTTTTTGTTGTAACAGTGGGGTATCTGCTGCTGCTCCTACTACAGCAGCATTAGCCATAGTTAACCATGAAGATCACTCTGTAACAACTGTAAATTAAATATTATCAGTTCCAAGATTAGCCAGGAGCTCCTATGATACATTTTGGTAGGATGAAAGTTTTCTGTGTTGTCCTCAGATTTGAGCTTCTTTTCCAACTGAGAAAACCTTTGAGATGTCGTTGAATACAGCTTGTTTTTTTAATCTATGCTTTCAACTAAAAATGTCAAATAGTTTTCCATAGTAATTCATTATTGTACAGATATGAAAGGAGAGTAACCCATCATGGTTTTTTAATCGTTTTCAAGGTGGTGCTAAAACTACACAAAGAATATCTGCAAATGTAAAAAGTTAACTCAGTTCAAGTGATTTAAGCTGTCACAGTGTCATCAATAGCTGCTGATAATGCAGATGTGAACTTTGGAAGAAGCCTCTCTAGAGAAAAAAAAAAGATATTTTCTTCCAACTGATCAAACGTCTCATATAATAATATATAGCAAAGTAATTTAATTTTAAAAGCAGCTTAACAATATTTAGAGACACTTTCTTAATTATAAGAGTTTTAGAATTGCAGGAGAGGTTTCATTTTCACTAACTTTAGACAAGTGGAAATATCAAGGTATATGTCCAGATGATTGTTATCTTATAGGGTTGCATTAAAAGGAATTGAAAATATCTTTTTTAGCTCCTTAAACAAATAACAAAATTCTTTCTTTATCTCTTTGAATGTTAGATAACGATTTCCCAGTCGCCATTTTAAATTCTTAATGATCACTTAGATGCAGTCGACAGAGGGTTATTATCAGAAATTTAACATTTCTTTCACAGTGTGTCACAGGGGTTTTAATATGATAACATTAAAATTGAATGACCTGCTGATGCATATGCTGAAGTTAATTATATCATGCATTCATTGAGAGGTAAGTCACAAGTTCCTCAGTCATAGCTTTTATCTAAAACACTTCTTAGTGAAGAAGAAAAATAAAAGAAGGGCTTTTATGTTGCATACCCAGATACTTCACATTTTAGTTTCAGTCCTTGATCTGAATAAGATGATTTCTCTGAAAAAATGGTGACTTTCAGGACACTATAAGTTTTCTTGAGTGACTTCAATCTGATGGAAAGCTGAAGATATGGCATATTTGCATAAGACTTCTTATATACTGAGAGTCTCAGCATAGCTGCTTGAACAAGTTTCAGGAGTCTTTTATTAAGAAATAGACTAAATCCTGCTCCTTTCATGATCTTAAACCCCTCAGAACTCATGATGCCATTCCTACTTCAGATGCAGAGAAACACTGAATATTTTTCACAAGTGAACTGTTAAAAACTGTACTAACATAAGGTTTCAAACTAATTTCAGTTTTTCTAGGAAGAATTGCATTAGCTGACTTCAAGGCATGGAGGATACTTTGAAATGTCTCTAAACGTATCGTTGTCAATAACTACAAAGTAAATGGTGCCCTGAAGCTTGGTAAATTGCTTGGATACCAGAGGGTATTTGAAATTAAAGTTTGAAAGACACATCCACAATTAAAAGGAAAATCTTGTCTCCCTAAAGTATCCCTTATCAGTCATGGTTCACTTACAAGAGGTGACGCCCTGTACTGTGAAAGACCTGCACTCATCCACCCTTCCAGTGAACCCTGCTCCAAATGGAGCCCCAGATGTCTTGCCCCACCTTGGCCCCGTTCCCCTCACTTGTCTCCCTCTAAGCCCATCCTGAAACCTCCTAATTCCTGCTCTCTGGTCCCTTTCATGTCAGTTTCTCATCAGAAAGCGTTGAAGGAGGTTGCAGCAGGGCTTGGGTGAACCTCTCTGGCAGGATGCGGGTGACCCAAAGCCACCGGATGCTGATGTGGGACCTTGAAGTGGCTGGCAGGAGCACCGGCTCACTTCCTGTGCCGTGCTGCTCCCTGAGTTGCAGCAATTCAACCCCTTGTCACTGCCAGACCAGACCTTAAAATAAAAAGAGAAGTGAGGCTTTTTTGATGTGCTTAAGCAGTTTAAGGTGGCACTTGGTATGCAGCTGGGTGCTCCACTGCATGCAGTAAATGTCTGCCCTGGGCGAGCAGGTTTTTTTCATAGGGAAGAAAAAAAAGTTGTCAGTAAAATGCTCTTTCTAAACAAAGCTTGGCAGGAGATTCAGGATAAGGTACAGTGCTGCACTTAATCTTTTTTCCAAAAGAACGGATTTGAAGTTAATGACCCCTGAAGCACATTTATTGGCTCTGTAGTCAACAACCAAAACATCTTTTTTTTTTTTTCTTCACCTTTTTTTGGGACAAGAAGGGAGGTTTGCAGCACCAATTACTTCTATTTTGCTACTTGAAAGACAATTTTGTGTTTCATAGGAGAATATTTACAAGATGTTCCTGACTTAGGAAATATACTTGGGGCTGCAGCAGCAGGAAGCAACTACTGCAGATATTTTAGCAGAGTCAGTGGATTGTTGGCATTGCCACAAGCACAGGTCTGTCTACAGGCAAGGGCTGTGCTGTTTTCAGTATGACTTTGTCTTGATGTTGACATGTGACCTGCCTGACCGAGCCAAAGCACGATAAGACTCTCAACGTGATTTAGCAGTGCAGGAAGAGTGAAAACAATGATTGTTTTTGAGAGTGTCAGGAAAAGAAATCCCATTCCACTCAACTTTTTTTTTTTTTTTTAATTGTTTTCCAGAGTAACTCAAGCTTTAAAAAAAAGAGCTTGTTCTCAGTGTGAATTTTTCCTGTGGCTAATTATCTGGACATACATAAAACTGGGTCAGTGGTTCCCACCCTTTCCAAGCCATGTTTGCAGTTGCTGGATTTCTGCCAAACTTTGCAACCTCCCTCATTGCCTTTAAGTGGAAGAACTCTGGCAGATCAGACCTCTACAGCCCTGTCACTCCCAGCTGCAGTCATGCTGCAAACACAAGTGTATGGGCAACTACACGAACAGTTTTACTGATCTACAGTTACTGAGACATGGCTGAAAGCTGGGCCTCCAGTCTTTGCATGTGTCAGGGTCATTTAAAAAAGTACATAGTCAAAAACTAGGGATGCTGAATGGTGGGTACCTACAGAACAGAGTGAATGGTCAGAACAAAACTTTTATGTCTCTGTATGCTGACAGATCTTGTCACTCAGTGATCTCAAAGTGCACTAATAAGGTATTTTGAGGCTTCTGCAGTAAGAAACTCCACTACAGTGCAGGCACATTTTGCTAGTGTATGTCTGAATACAAGGTATAGCTTTTCTACCCAACATTAGTCGTACTTGTCAGCTGAGCTGTTAAAACTATGGGTTCATGACACCCCAGGAGATATGAGCAAGATTTGCAAGAAAAAGCACTTGCCAAACGACTAAGTCAGCTCATCAACAGTGTTATTGCAATAACAGGTCATAAGAGTGTGTGTCTATGTGTACGTATGTGTCTGTCTAATGGGAGATATCTGTAACTACTAACAGCATGGGAGGGTAACAGCAGGTATATCGCAGCCTATACAGCTGAACTTTGTAAATGTTTCCTCTGACAAAATAAGTATCAATTTAGGGCAGAAAGAAAGCAGTTTGGAAAAATGTATGTTCCGCACTAGCACTTGGATCAGTTCTTCCATCAGTGATACATCATTCCCCCATGTGCACTCTCTTCTGCTCCTTCAATGAGACTACCCAAATAACGTGGTGCATGCATATTATATCTTCTGAACTGTGAAACAGCCTTGAAAAGACAAAGAGAACTTGCCTTTTTACAACCTCCTCCATGGCCTTTTCCCAGCTCTGGTACTCCACACAAACTCCTTGCAGAGGACCGGTTCCTTATCTTGTGTGTTTCATTGGCTTCACATACAGGGGAAAGCTGGGTTCCCATTGCTCTCCAACACAAAACATTGCTTTCGTCCTAGTATTGGCTTCGTAGCTCTTCAAACGGATACAGATAAACCTATAAACCTTTGAAGTCATGATCTGAAACATAATGCTGGCAGCAAATGCCAGGATGTGGGAAGCACAACCAAGGGACACAGGCACTCTGCTCTTCTATTTAACCAGTAGATCACTTCCTATTAGCAGTAGAGTTACTCCTGCAGGCAAAGCCATAAATCATGCTGCCCAGCAGCCACCAAGTTGAGAAAGCCACCTCTGAATTTAGAAGTTGAGTCTCAAGTTGTGCCACCTATTGCTCCATGACCTGTTCATTATGCTTGAATCTGTGGAATTTGTGGGGTTTTAGCCTAGCTCATAAAAATAATGTTCTGGATGATCAAAGCTCTACTTTGATCTGCAGACCTCTTCCTCTGTCTTGAGGCACCAGCCCCAAACACCTGAAGGGCATCTGCTAATGAGACTGAAATGAATCTGCCCTTTACTGTGCTGAGCAGTGCTAGATGGAAAAAAACAAGCAACCCTCAAGCCAGTTTGTGTAGTAACATGTTGGACAGTTTTTCATTCATCTTTAACGCGATGAGGGCTCTCAGGTCTTGCAAGACATCTTGTCTCCACTTGGCCTATCTGAAAGAGAACGTTTATCCCAGGATTTCATAAGCTGTCTTCTGCTCAGTCCTGACTCAAAACTCCAGTTACTCTGACAGGAAATGACTCTCTGTCCAGCAAATCATGGAAAACCATCTTTGTTGGGGTCAGACTCACCTCAGACTATTCTCTTTCCCAAGAAATACCTGGGTAGCACTCAGGCACAAATTTTGGCTAATTTTCAGCTTGGTCTGATGGAGAAAGCCTGAACTATGGCAAACGAAGTAACATCGACCACTGTATAACCCTGCATGTACAGATGCTCTGGGAATGCTGTGTCTTGACTGCTCCTATTGCTGTCCTGGTAGCCTGTCGTATGATGATGGGAAAGACAACATTTTTCTAGGAAGCATCATGACATTGCCTGCCAGGGCTAACTAGGATTTGTAGATACCTTGATCTGAACGCTCCCTTGCATGTGAGTGCTTGCTGCTAAACCTGATGCACACAGTGCATGGACTAGCTGTGAGGAAGCATACCAGGTTTTTCTGGCTTGGCCAGCTCAGCTAGAGTTTAGGTTTGCCAGAAAACTACTGGGCTTTGCTGAAACCTGTCACAACCCCAGTATCTCCCTCTGATGGCCTGAAGAGTTCATGGTCCCCAGGAAGAGCAGAACCGAGGTTTTGTTAAAGAGAGGAGGGTTGCTCTGTAGAAATGACTACATGAAGGAAAGAACCCAAACTATGTGAGATTCGCACAGTATTTAATGCTGTAAATATTAGGCAGACTTCTGGTGTAGCTGTGTAGGGCAAAAGCAGAAGGGTGGAGAGTTGCATGATGAGTAAGTTCCCAAACTTTTAACATGAATGAGTTTGAGAACCTGAATTAGGAAGTAAGACTGAAGCTTAGAAGAATACAAGAAGTAGAATTTATTGTCTATAATTTGGTTTGGAGTTTTTGTTTGGTTTTTTGGGGGGATTATTTTTCGCTTCGGTTCATAGGGAATGAATGCATGGTGTTATGGAAGAATGCCCATGCACAAGCATGTGGCCATCAGTGTGGCAGCAAATTAGTAGGGCACATATGTCACATAAAGAGGAGAATATCAGGGAAATCCCATGATACCTGGAGTTCCCAAGCAGATCACAGTCAAGACAGTAAACGGAAAAGAAAAGATCGAGGTCTAAGTCTAGGTAAAAGGTCAAAATCAAAGAGTACTTCATTGTGGTGCAGAGACAGATAGAGATACTGAAGTGCACAGTAGAGAAACAACTAGAGATTAGTACTAACCAACTGAGTTAGTACTCAGTCACCCAATCTAATGGGTTTCCAGTTCTTTTTCTCCCTGGGTCTAAGATTTGCTCAGTACCAGTGAGCAGTATTTTAGACACAAGGATGTGTAGCATGTAGAAACAAATGTTTGTAGCATATTATCCAGTCTCTGTCACTAGGGTTTACATCACTTTCTGACTTTGCCCCTAAACATTAGGGGTGCCACAGGGGGGAGATTTTTGCTGGGAAGGAAAACTTGGAGTTAAGCCCAGGCTAAACACATGACTTGGATATGCGCAGTATTCCTGTTAGGTTTACAAGCAATTTACTTGACTCTTTCATGTTTTAAGTATGATGGTTTTGACTACTCTGTGTGGCAATCCATTAATTTAATCCTATTCATTTTGTTATGAGCATATTTGTATGTGTGCATTTACACTGCACTGAGCAGTGACCTTGTGGTGGTTTAACCCCAGCCAGCAACCAAGCTCCACACAGCCCTTGCTCACTCCCCCACCAGTGGGACAGGGGAGAGAATCAGAAGCGTAAAAGCTAGAAAACCTGTGTGTTGAGATAAAGACAGTTTAATAGGGAAAGCAAAAGCTGCACACAAGCAGAGCAAACCAAGGAACTAATTCACTGCTTCCCATGGGCAGGCAGGTGTTCAGCCATACCCAGGAGAGCAGGGCCCCATCCCATGTAATGGTTATTTGGGAAGACAAGCATCCCATCCTTCCTTCTTCTTCCCTCCACTTTATATACTGAGCATGATGCCATCTGTTCTGGAATATCCCTTTGGTCAGTTGTGGTCACCTGTCCTGGCTGTGTCTCCTCCCATCCTCCCACGCACCCCCAACTTCCTTGCCAGTGTGGCAGTACAAAAAGCAGAAAAGACTTGGGTCTGTGCAAGCCCTACTCAGCAATAACTCTATATTATCATCACTGTCTTCAGCACCAATCCAAAACACAGCCCCATACCAGCCACTGTAAAGAAAACTAGCTCTACCCCAGCCAAAATCAGCACAGACTTCAAGTCCTGCAGGACCCTGGTTACTTGAGTCACATTGGTACATATACAGAAGCCAAGTCCCAGACTGACTGCTGAAATCCAACTGTTTAATGTTTGAGTAGCTAGGAGGTATTAGGAAAGAGGTAAAAGGCCCAGTGGATATAGGCAGGTTTCCTCTCATGGCATATTTAATTCTTAGAGGGGAAACTATCATAAAACTTGAGATACCTGAATCTGATGAATAAAACAATATTGGAGCAGTTTATACACAATACATGCATATATACACACATATACATAAAGGTCCTATATTGTTGGGGATTTACATAATTGTTCACATGTATATGTCTTTATGTGTATATGTGTATGTGCATGTGCATCTGTATGTGCATGGAGGAGTATCTATGTATTTGCTCTGCTGATGTTGTTAGGTAGGGGGTAGTGGGCAAGAGCAGCTACTGCATTGTCCCGCCCTGCAGGATTGGGAAGGTTTGATGGAGTGCCCCTCTGCAGAAACCAGACGTCTCTGGCATGGTACTCTGATGGCACAATTTCTGATCTATCTTAGAGTGAAATGACTTACTCTCTGAAAACATGTAATTCTTGGCACTGAATAAATGGGAAGTAAGGTTGTCTAGCTCAAGCAGTGAGTACTTACATGTACTTTGGATTTGTCTACGTTTAATCAGATGACAGAGAAATCTGTGGTGTTCCCTAAACCACCACTTCCTTTTGCAGAGATGTGTCTTGAGAGAACAGCTGAAGCAGAGCATTATCGTTTAGGGGTGCACAACAGATAAAGCCAGCCTGACCATTTCATCTCTGTATATGGAGAATTACATAATTTTAACCAGAAATGAAGTATTTTATGTTAATTTTATTCTTCATTCATATACATAATCCACTGGTAGACAGGCTCTTCTAATCCTCTTGTCGGTGAGGGTTTTCTGGGATTTATGGTCTCTAAGATGATATATCCTAGCAACATCAGAATTAAACTAGCTGCAGTGAAACAGGAAAACTGCAGGAATGTCCAAGATATTGGACATTCACCATCATTTAATTAATACAGCTGCTTGCAGTGATGTTTCAAACAGCTCAGTGGCCCAAAGAAGCATCCTGGCAGTTGCACGATCAAATGAGATATAGACTATTTCTTACAGTGACATTTTCAGAGCCCTAAAATCCTCTTTGATGCTATGTTAACTGGTAGAGACTGTAACATGGTTACTCAGGTAGCTCTCAAAATTGGAGGCAGGGCATAGGAGTAGCTTACAGGGAGAGATGGCACCATTTCTATATCTTTGAAGGAAAGGAGATGCTTCACTCTCCCATGCTGATTGCTGGATGCCTCTTGGCATGTGAGCTCAAAGAGGAAGATTTTATTTTAATGACAGCACTTGCCTCCATTTTTTGTTTCTCTTGACCTTTTTGTTATTGATGGTGAATTGTCTAAACAGGGAAAACAAAATGGAGTCCTGCTACAAGAGCCGTATCTGATATGATGCATCTGGGGCACCACTTTGATCTACAATATCCCTGGATTAGATTCTGCATATGTTCCTGTTTGATACTGAAAGATATCAGTGAAGAATAAAGTCCATAAAAATCTCTCTCTTTTTAAAAAAACAACAAAAACAAACAACAAGAAGAAAACCCAGCAGAAAAAGGTTCTTCCCAGCAATGTTGAAGACTCTTTTTTGGGCTGTAGCTTGGATGAACAGTGCTTTTCCCACTGTTTCTTAGCACTAGGCCGTGTTTTGCCTTTATGTGCTGAACTTCTGTGAAGAAAAGCTTTCATCCTGTCAAAAGTGATTTAAAACTTTTTTGCCTCTCCAGCCCAAGCTTATTCATCTCATTCATTTTCCAAACAGACCATGTAACTCAGCTGCCTCCTTTAATGTCAGCCCAGTTTTAAAGAAGAGCAGGCAGAATGTCACACTTCCTGATGTGACATTTGGCCCTGTTCATTGCTAACCCCCCAGCATCCCTGTAAAAACGTGTCATATCCCGGTCTCCTGGTGCATCCTTTCTTTTGGGTATCAGCCCTCCCTCAACTCTAGGGCAGTGTAGGAGGGAGCTTGCCCTCCCTTACCCAAAGGATTTCAATGTGCTCTGGTTTGCCCTCTCATCCTGGCCATCCTCCTACTAATGCTGGTGGCTCCACTGGCCTTTCCCCAACTGTTTTTACTTCCCCACTCCCTGGCATTGTTTTTTAATTCACTTGCAGTCTGTAAAAATTATGCTGACATCATCTGGGGCTAAAGCCAGAGCTGAGATAAGGCAGAAGTATCTTCCTGCTGGGAGGCAGTAACTCCACTATCCATGAACTGCTTTGAAGTTGATAGTTAGGGTAAGTGCATATCATGTCACACCTTAGTCCCCTACTCCTTTCTAGCTCTGTGATTCCTCTCTAAAATCAATGAGTTGTGCCCATGATCGAAGTCACCACATAATTCTGGAACTGACTGACTTCTTCAGCATCCTCAGATGGATGCATTAGGGCAGAGACTTGTCCTGTAGTTGAACACTGAGGTTTGCTTTGCTTTTGGGAAAAAAAGTTTCAGCTGAAAAATGAAAAAAAAAAAAATCTGAAACCATTGAAGAATGGTTATTTACTTATTAAATGATATTTCCCAGAGGTCTGTAAGACAAGAAGGCTGAGTTCACACAACATTCCCTACACAAATGCTCCAATCCCTGCCCAATATCTTCTTATGGGGATTCTGAAGCAGAAATAAATGAATTTAAAGAAAAAGGCCATATGAGTAAGTTCACCAAATCAGTGTAACTGTACTTCAGCATATGATTAACTCCCAAATTTCAGAATACTAGGAATCTATGCATACATAAATATGATCAGACCACATTTAGGGCACATATACAGTACATACAATGGCATCCTGAACAACAGCATATAAAAATGATTGCTGTAATCACTCTGTTAATTACTTGCTCTTTATCAGAAAATTTGTATTAAATTTATCTTGCTAATTTATCACTACCATCACAATATTTGGCATTTTGCCACTATTTGGAATGATTTAATTCTGAGAAAATCAGGACTTTTATTAAAAAAGATGATTTTAAAAGGCTTGAACCACTACATAAGATGACATGAAAATACGAATTAAATAGGCCCTAAAGGCTCAAAAACCAGAAGGCAAATTGAAAGAACTTACTATTTATTAAACAAAAAATTTGAAAACAAAGAAAGAAAAACCTTTCATGATTTTTAAGGCAGCTTTCTACTGCTCAAGGATCTGGTATATGTGATTTAAAATTCTGATCCTGACAATGTTGCTAAACTCAAAAAACTTCTCGGAAGTAGAAATTCTGATATACTCCTTCATCGAGCCCCTTCCTGCTCCATGCTGTGCAATATGTTTTTTCCAGAAGTGTCCCATCTCCCTGTAACATCATTACACTTTTCTCGATTCCTCTCCTCTTGCTCCCTTCTCATTTCTGCCGGTGTGAGATGTGCTTGCACTGCTCCTAAGTCCTTGGCATTTGCTTTGCACTTGCTCTTTTGTTTCTACTGTTGTTCACTTGGACTTCTCCCTGCATGTAGCTGCAAAGAAACAGCCAGTTGCAAAATTATGCTAAGTCAACCTAAAAGGGGAAGGCATGTCACCACGGAGCTGCTGTGGCGCCACAGGCAATCCCCAGTGGCTTTACCAGCTTCTTCTTGGCCACAGCAGATGATGACTCCTCTTCTTCAGCTTTTTGCACTATTGCCTGTCCCACTGGGCCTCAGGGACAAGGTGAGTAGTGCCTTTCTGGCCCCCATCTGGCTGCTGGAGGGGTTGCTGTGTCAGGGAGAAGGGCTAAGTCATTGGAGACTCCTTGGAAGAAGCATTGGGGCAGCTCTCCTTCTCATGCTGCCATTTCTGCATCCGCACTTGTTACAGTGTACATCATGTCTCCACCAGGACAGCCATGGTTGCTTTCCCGTGCCCATCCCCTTGCCCCACCTGCGGGCAGTGCCATCTCCCTGGATGCCAAGCTTTCATGTTCTATTTATGTTTGTTGACAATACTAAAAACAAATGCTTAGATGGACAGAAGGACATTTGTTGGCAACTAATGCAACACACTTGTAAATATTTGTCTTAACGTTCAAAGGAAGTGGCTTTGGCCATATCAAGGTCGCTTTCTACAGCCAGTCAAACTGCACCAGCAAAAAAATGTTCAGAGAGGTGGGAAGAGTAGCTGGCTCTATGCAAGCTCTCTCACGCTCAGTGTTGCCAGAATTAAAATTTGGTATACTCTCTGAATCTAATTTCTGTAGCACTGGCTTCTTAAAGTCTTTGTTGCAAGTTTTATAGCAGTGTTCCTGCTAGTATATGCTTAACACCAAAATGCTGCTTTCCTCCAATTTTCTGCCTCTCAGAGGAGGTTAACAATGTCCTGCTGTGAGTGGGAGCAGGCATGAAAAGCTCCAGATGAGGTTTGAAACCTCCAAAATGAGGTTTGAAGACAAAATACAGATACAACTACTCATTATGGTGGAGCTTTCGACAACTGAGCATACAAAGTGTGCTTTGTAAGGCCAAAGTGAAGGTAGTCTGAAGGTGATATTGCTTAAAAGCACATCCCCACTGCTCCAGACCAAGTCCAGTTCAAATAAAATGCACTAACACAGCAGTCAGCAGTAAGGGAGGTTAGAAATGCATGTTCTATCTTGAAGTCAAATAGAAGTCAGCTGCTGATTTCATTTCAGCACTGGAAAGACATCTGAATTACCACCTGGTATATTCAATGCAGGACACTGGATGTCAAAAAAAAAAGACATTTGATAATGTCATTACCTATAATGGCAAAAAATGTTTGATCATCTCTTCAAACGTCTACCTGAGATGGACTGTTGTATTCTGCTCCACTTCCCTCAGCTCAGCCCCCCACTCTTGTTCTGCTGGGGCTGCCAGTTCCGAGCAACCCTGCCTGTTTACCCCAGACATGGAAGACCTATATATCTATTCTAGTTCACCTACATTGTGCTAATTTGCTTTCCCATGTCTTTTCCTGAAAGGCAAGCTGTCATTTAGCCACTGATCTCCACACCAGGAGGAGCCTCCCTTCAGTGGTAGGAAATTTTCTGTCTGGGTATTAAGCAAAGTACTCTGAAATCTCTTGGAGTTTAAGGCACCAACCAACTGCAGTGTTATTTTCTAACTGAGATGCATTAAAGAAACGAAAATATCATCTCTCTCTGCACTGCAGATCTATTTAATATTCCTCCCTTATCTGCAAGCAGAACTTCTACTGACATTAACTGGAGCTTTATGTTCAAAATACGGTAAATAACAGAGTCCTCAATGCAAGCAGAATAGGGAAACAAAACCATATCAAACTCAGGAGGAAAAACTTGCATGGTGGGCACCCAGCATCAGAGGTCACCACTGAAAACTTTAGATGTGATCTTTTTCTGGATTGTTTTCTTCCTGTGACTAGGGTTTGCAGTATCATATGGATAAATTCATTTAAATTAATTTGAATGTCTGGTTCATCCAGACATAATAGAGCATCACATAATGGCTTGTGAATACACACATGAGCTTATCCTAATAGAAGGTCCCCACAGATGAGAGTTTTGAATGCATGCCTGACACTCAAAAGAGCAGCACGTGTGATTTTGCTTGCATTGACTCAAGGTCTAGTCAAGTATGCACATATATGGGGAAAGACAGTGTCATGATAGTGTGCATCATGCACCCCAGCACAAAACCAGGATGACTGTTGTGTGTAAAAATAGCAGGAAAACATGAATCTGCTTGTGAGCAAGTGAATCAGGAGCTGTGAGGGGGCAGGGAAGCAGTGGTGTCGGTGTACCATATAGGGACTGCTTTGGAGACCCCTGAGCTCCTCTGGAGGAGGGTCTTTGAAGCACTGATGGGTTCCTGGAAGCTGTCGAACACGTCTGATATGTTGAAACAAACTCCTCTGTGCAAAATGCAGATGGGCTCTGTGTCAGTCTTAGCAAAAGATGATAAGAGTTGTTCTTGTACACTCATTAGCAGGAGCACTCTCCCTTAAATGGCAATCCTGGCCTCCTCTCTCACCCTGAACTGGAAGGAGAAAGGCTGTTATTCCTGAGCCCTTGACAGCATGTGTGCTGGGTAGGGTGAGGAGGAATTATGTTTATTCTGGTAACAGATTGCCACAGGGTCATTTGCTAACTCTATTCATCACCATCCCTCAGATTACATCCCAGAATCCAGCAGCCCTTCCTGTAAGGCTACATCATGCAGAACCACGACCTCATGGTACAGATGTAGCTTGGACATACTGGAGCTATTTTTGAGATGTCATGTCCTTCCCTGGGATGGAGAAGTTGTGTAATACATCTACAGCCATTTGCAATGCATGTTTCACTCTGTTTGATTAAGTAGGCAATTTTTGCCTTCATGCCTTTTAGTGGAGGACCTACACTGTGACCCCTGTGGGATGACGTCTGCAGGGCTGATCCTTTCTGACATACAAGCAGTACTGCAGTCATACTGGATCTGTCTCTGAGAAAATTGGAAACCTTCCCATATATCCTAATCTTGCCTTCCATCCTAGCAGCCAGCACAGCCCTAATCTGATCAAAGAAGCAGGTTCTGCAACTATGGGGCAGCAAAGATATCATTGGGGTGCTTGTGTTCTTGTCCAGGAAACCCCATGATTGTTAACAAGTCCATCCTTCTTTATTTGGGGAAAAAAAATAAAAAAATTTGGGAGAGATAGAGAACTTTTTTTTTTCCTGTTAGTTTCATAAGATTGCTCCCATTCCCCCAGGGATGATAGAAGAACCTTTTTTTCTGAGTTAAGAAAGTATGCAGAAATGTTCTTTAGAGAGACAGGAAGGGTCAGGATTTCCCTAACCAGACGAGTCTGGTTCAGCCTGGTTTCATTTCCTTTGAAATGGGTTGGAAAGCTATGGAAAATCCAACTTTCTACAGGGAAAATTCCCATCAGCTTCAGACAGAGTTTTGCTTAGATGTAGCCACCAGGATATGGTCCAAAAAGATGAAAGCTGTATGGAAACAAGTTGCATAGCAGTCCTGAGACCAGAGTGGCTTTCTCTACCCTGCAACAGACAGATGCAGTAGCTGCCCAGCAGGATGTGAAGAGCCGCAGTTTGCTGACATATGTGACAGATCATGCTAAAACACCTGCTGCGATTAGTGTGCTTCTGATGGGAATGTAACAAAACTGGAAGAGCCAGATCAAAATCTGCCAGCACCAGGGAGCTATGAGCCTCTGGGAGCGTGCAGCACAGGGAGAAGCAGCTCAGGATGGAGTGTACAGTCGATGGAGGATAAGGGCAGGGGGAGAAGGCATTATTTCAGTGAATACTCTAAGGGCAAACCAGGCCTCTGTGATGTTCGATGTGTCAGCTCCGAGCTGCATGAGCTCAGGACAACTGCAGACGTGTTCACTGTGGCAAAGGACTGATGGCATGCTCTAGACCCTGGCATCACTTCACTAAATCAGTACCCTGCCATTATGGGATGGGGCACGGCTGGAATATTGGCTCTGAAATGTCCCTGGGAAGGGCCTCAACCCCCATCCCTTGCCATTGGAAATCTGTGCTGAGTACAAATTTTTCCTACCATTGTCTCAGTGAAGACCACAGCTCTTCCTATCACTTCACAGTTATTTCTGTAAAATGCACATTTTCTGTCTGATCCAAGACGACATGGTGCCAGTGCTCACCGGAGGAGAAGAGAAAATGATTAAGTAGCTTAGTATCAGTGTCAAATAATTTTTTGGCCGTCTCAGAGGAAAGGCCCTTCCCACAGCTTTCCACTACCTTGCTCTCCTCCTTGGCTGGCTCCTCTCCTCCTCTGGCCAGGTGAGTGCTGGTCCCCAAGCATTGCCTTGAGGGGGGAGAACAGAGACCCACTGGAAGGCCAAAGCAATCTTCCTCCCTGTCCTGTCATAGGTGGCCCTAACTACTCCTCTTCTCCTTCAATGCCTCATTTGGTAAGAAGGAGAGGAGCTGAAAACATCTCTTAGATGCTTTCCCCAGCTTCGAAGGGGGAGCAGATGTCTGACAGTGTGGTTGCCTTCTTCTCCCTTCACCAGCCCTGGGGCAGAGATTGTAGTGGCCCAAGAGCCGTGAGTATGAGCTGGGTGATGCAGCCTTGACAGGATGTTGTTATTGTTGAGGTAAAAACATTGTACAGCTGCTGAGCATGTGGGTGCCCCCACTGGGGCTGGGGTTTGGGAGAGAGTTTGGAGAACAGAGCAGATATTGAGACATGTATTAGGTGACAGGAAAAGCAGGCTCTTTTTGAGTGTTGTGTCAGTTCCCTAATGGCCTCTTAAAACTAATTATCAGATGGAAGAGCCAACTGAGGGACATCAGTATGCCAAGCCCTTTATACATGTGCACATACTCATTTTTCCAGGCCATTGTAGGAACTATGGTCTTCAGAGAGCACAAACCCCCTCTAATGTCTTGTTTCTTATTTTCAAGTGATCCTCAATAGATGTGGTGAATTTAACAGGTAGAGGCAAGAGCTTTCCTTCCAATTTCATCTAATACACTGCTCAAGATAAACTATATAAAGGTAAGGTTGGGAAGGATAATCTGAGAAGGGAGTGATAAAAGACACCCTTACAGGATGCAAAACAGATTGTGAGCAACTGTTCAAAACACAACTGACTCTCACTAGGCATCAGTAGGTGCAGAAGGAACAAAATATAGCAACATAAAAAACTGCAAAAGGTGAAGGGATGTAGGACTACAAGAATGGTCAGGTGGGACAGGTGACACTGGAAGCTATCAATAAATACTTGGACTTTTCTAATAGTCTGCAAGTATAAGGAGATTGTTTCATGATGTGTTTCATGTTCTTACCATTATCAGTATTGCACCCTATATGCAAGCAGGGAAACCTTGAAGCTCTGGCTACCGTGCTAGGTAGAACTAAAGGGATGAAGAGAGAACATAGGGAGAGAGAATTGGGACAAAGCAGATGGCAGCATATAAAATTATATAATCCATGTCTTAGAAATGTCTTATTTTCTCCTTTGCTTATAGAGATGCCACTTCAGATATAGACATCTCTCCATAAAGATGTCAAATCAGATGACATTGATTTGTCCCCAGTCTCTTGTACACTCCCAGGAATAGAGGTAGATGTGGCACTAGTCTTGCACAACAACCCATTGAAAGCTTCTGCCTTGCTTTTGGTGTAGACAGAGACTTCTGTCTGCTTTTGTGTCCCTGACACTTCCCTGCCATCTCTGGACAGATGGTTTGTTTGCTTGTACATTCACTCCCAATCAATCCTCTTTCATATAAATTGTGTCATGCATGAATAGAAAAGGCCTATTTATGATATTTTTTCAGCTAATGCAGCTAGTTTTGGCTGAATTATGTCAGGGAACAATCTCATGGGCAATTCATTCGTCTGGCATATGCACCAGGCAGAGTACGTGGGGTAGAAGGGTGATGAGAACAGTGATCACTCAGGGGCCAGTTCAATAAAGGACCTGAAGTACTTCGCCAGGTTTTAAAGAAAGCAGCATCTCCATTACATTTAGCATGGAAGGCCACTGCTGCTCATGCTAGCAACAGTGCAAGGAGGACTTTCCAACCCAGCTGCTCACAAGGCTTGGAGGAAGTCCCTGCTCCAGGATGGTGGGTGTTCTCTGGCACCTGTTCAGCACAGCCAGAATGCACTGCTGCTGCTGCTCATGTACAGATGCAGCACTTCAGTCAGCCAAGGAAGTTTTGACATTGCATACAGCCTCTCTATAGACTGGGATCCTCCCAGGATGAGTTGGAATTCAGCAGTTGTTTCCAGCATTGCCACTCTGGGTTTGGGTCACAAAGGCCAGTTTTAGGTATCTGTGACTCCTCTGCATCTGTCAGTTGGATACATAATGATGCTATATGAGGGAGCCCAACCTTTGTGTACTGCTCCTGTTCTCTGTCAGTGGCCCAATTTTCACTTTCTGTGGGTTTGATAAGAAGAAAAGAACATGTTTCTGCACTAGCTTGCAAAATTTAGGGGTTTTCAACAAGCAAATCTTAAATTGTACTGAGCTAAGATTAGACAATATTAGATCTGTGTTGTTTTGCCACTTCACAAATGTAAACAAAGACCCAAATTCTTGAGCTTTAGCCCATACACAGCCAACAGTAGGGGAAAATGAGAGCTTTTGAGGAGTGAACTTCAGGAACATTTTATTACAAAATAAGCCAGTCTCTAATTAAAACAGCCAAAAGCACCAGAATTTAGAAGAAAGAGTTGAACTTTATAATTTATGATTTGACATTTCTTTATATAATTTTTCACTGTATCTCATAGACTGGAATATGTTTTCAGTGGCCTCTAAACTTGCAGACTTCAATGCTGGAACTTTTGAGGGTAAAGAAGTAATGATAAGCAATGCAGGCTGTCAGAAAGGCAGCTTTCAGTGGACGAGCTGGGACACAGCCTGTTGTAGCCGATAGACTCCTCTGCCTACAGTGATTTTATACACTGTATTACATCCATGGTAATGTAGATTTATGGAGATTAGTGGAGTTCAGTTAGTGGAAGTGAAGGGAGAACTAAGCCTTCTAAGTATCTTACATGTAGATAGTCCATTTCATAGAGGAATAATAATATCACAGCACATTCTTACTCTGTTGAGCAGATGACAATACGTTCCCATAGCAGCCTGCAAAATTTAGGTATGAACCCTTGATTCAGTTTCAGCTGTGACTGAAATTGTTTCAACATGGGCATATAGTGATTTAATAAGCAGATCAGTACATCTCAGCTTGGCTTTAGAGAGGCAGGGCAAAGGGCAAGGAACAGGAAAAATTCTGTCATACCACATCATTCTTCACTGAACCATGGCTTTCAACTAATAGCTAGATATTGTTTTTCAGTCCTGTTTTCAGTTCTGGTTCAAAAAAGACTTATTAAAAAGAAAATAAATAGTCAATCAGGTTCAAAATGTAGCTTGAGAAAAAAATCAAGTTGGTTTTGTTTTCGGCTTTGGTTTTTGGGTTTGGTTTTTTTTGCATCATAGAATTGTTTGGGTTGAAAAAGACCCATTGAGTCCAACTGTTTTGACCAAGTTACAGCTCACATTTCTCAATTCTGAGTTTTTATTGCCATATATAAATTATACATATAAAATAATATATAATTTTATATGTATGTATGCAAAACATACAGTGCAAGAATTATCCTCCTTTGGGCACTGCCAGCACATTACAAGGAAGCCCTTTGATTTCCCAGCGAATGCATTGCCTACAAGGCACCACTTGCTGCTGGAAGGTGATCTTGGTGCTTGGAGTTGGAAACATGCTAGAGCCTGGCAACAAACCTTCTGGTGGGAGATTCCTGAGGCTGAGGTATAGCCCTGCCTCCATGAACCATTGCTTATCCTCTCCAGCCCCACTGTGTGCTGCAGGAGCTATTGCAGGGTTGCTCCTGCTGCAGGCATGAGGCCCTGGGGAAAAGGTAGAGTTGCTGGCTGGCAGTAGCTCCCACGTATAGTTGTAATCCTCTGAGAGTACAGAAATGTTTCAATAAAACAAAGCAACTCCTTCTCTTTTGTTACTTACTGGATTTTAAAAAAAACAAAACGACAAAAAACCAAACCAAAACCAAAGGGTGAACAAGGCTCAGAAAGCCTTTCACGGTCTGTCTGAGCATCCTTGTTGCAGAGGAGGTGATGCTTCCTCCCATCTGCTAGGAAATGTTTTCAGGGCAGCGTTCGACCAGAGGGAGTCCTTAGCCGAAATTCAGCCAGATGAAGCTATTCTAAGCTGGGACATTTCTGTTTGAAAATAAAAACTGGAAATTGCTTGGAAGATTGAAGCCAAACAGAAAACTAAGGATACATTTGAGATGATGGTTGGGAATATAAATAGGTTACAAAGGGTTAAAATGAAGCACAGAAGTAATTTCCTTATGGCACAAATGTACACAGCAAACCAGGAAAATTCAGAGTAAAGAATCAACTTACCAGAAGACAACTTAAACAAAACATGGTGCCATATGGAAATTTACAGCAAAGGCACTTAATTAATCTCATCTCTGTCCTCGTAGTGGGACTTGGCACTCCCTAGGCTTATGAATTATAAATGCAGCAATGTTTGCTACAGATCAATGCCTTTGGTCCAAGAAATATTAAATTAGTTGTTAATCAAAACAGACTGTTCCTCTCTTTCTTTGTGTCCTGTATATATAGCGCTAAGCTAAGGCAGGTTTAAGTACTCATTTGGAAATTTTAATGCACTATAAAAATCCAGATTAAAAAAAATTCTGAAACTCTTATGATAAAAGGAATCTGGTAGGGGGCCTACATGGTATTCCAGCCAGCAATGTTGGTGTCCCATGTGTCATTGATGCATATGGACGTGTTAAGCTGGCAGCAGCCTTCTCACCCAGCCTGCTAGCTCTTTGTTCTTCCCCAAACTATTTTTTCTATCTTCTTCTCCAGCGGAAACACCCAGACTGACTTCCTTACCTCTAAAATAAAAAAGAAAAAAAAATTACTAACAACTGCAATCCATTTCCTTGTGTGGCTCACTGCATGGCTGCACAGATAACTCTGGGGGGAAGGCAGAAAAAATAGGACTGAATAAGCTATCACTGACAGTGGAAGGAGCTGCTCTTCAAGTCACTCTGTCATTGTAATGACTCTTTTCAGCAGTGCAACTAAAAGCAAACATTACAGCCTTTTAAGGCTGGAAAGTTACCAGAACTCCCCTGTGATGCTCGCTGTGCCTTGTATTAAATAAAGGAGGAAGTCACTCTGTGTGGCTGCAGCCTTGCTGTACATCTACCTGGGGGTTGAACTTTGCTGCTCTTCCTCCTCATAAACTATCAAACGAACCTTGAGAAGCTGTAGATGAGGGATACCTGGGGGAACGATTTGGGAAAACATAATTTAAACTCCAGTCACTCCTAGTATTGCTACAGCCCTACAATAGCTGCTGTACAGATGAAGGTGGACAGGACCCTTCCTTCCAAGAATATCTTATTTGCTTCTCAGTCCTGAGCACCTTAATCCCTGAAGGATAAGACATAAGGCTCAGGATCAGCTCCTCAGAGGGCAAAGCGTTCTGCTTTCCTTATAGCTGACATTACAGCACTCAAATGGTAATAAAATACCAATCCGTTGCACATATTTGAGACATGCAAGGTTGGCATAGGTACTGGTGTAAGAAAGATAGAGATCTGTATGTAACTGCAAGGTGTAGGGAGACAGAAGAACTTGAAGCTGCTCTGCTCCTTTCTGGCAGTATTTGACCCATGTGTTGTGTGGAAAATTTTCCACAGATGCATTGTACTGTAGTGGAATCTCACCAAATTTTCTACTTCATGACTAAGTCCTTTGGTTCTCTCTAGATTTATAATTTCCTTCCTTAAAGCTCTTTACTGATTGCATCTTATCCTAGTGGGGAGGTATTTTGTGTGCCTTGAATGTTTGCTACACTTAAGATTTCGATGATCCGTGAACTCAGAGACTATTTCTTCTGGAATGCCTTTAGCTTAAGTTTCAAGCTAGTATTTTTGTACAATATGGAGATCATCACAAAAAGCAAGTCTATGGCTTTCTCAGATCTTGAAAAATGTGTAGAGCAATAATAAAAATAAAACTTTGATGGCCTTTCCCCATCCTAGAGGCTGCTGTACAATAAATAAAGGAATTATATTTTTTATTAGTGAGGGTTTTTGAACCACATTGTCTTTTTTATAGACAGGAATATGGAAATGATGTTCTAGGTCCCAGAACTGGAAGCAGTATTGTTGATTCTGGCCAACAGCAGCATGGACGTTATTTGTTCTGACTATTTCTTGCTTGTGCTAACCAACCTTTCCAGTGGAGGCAAACAAAAATTCCATGCTTTTCTCAAAGCACTTGACACCTAGTACTTTAAAGAAATTTTTATCAGTACTAATGTGTAAAGAAGAACCTCTTCAGTCACATAATTTTGCAATAACAATGCTAATTAAACATATATACATCCAAGCATCCAAGGGATGATAGAAGTTGACTGCTTTTAAATTGACAAATTTCTGCCGTAACTTTCAAATTCTAATGCATTCAGCTACAATGATGCATGCACATAATCCAGTTTTTGCAAGATGCTGAACATTGGAACATCTATTTCTATTACATCTTTTAAACTGCCTCATTGGAAACAATGGGTTCTGAGTCATTTTAATTTAGGAATTAAATGCTATGTTGCTGTATCTATTAAAAACTAACAAGCGATTATCAGTACCCAGGCTCACATTTCTATTGCTCTGAATCTATCTGTATTCATAATCTACATTACTGATAAAAGCCCCAGACAGTGGAATTAAATATTATGGAAATGGAAATGTTAAATATTGTTTCCATGTGTTTTGGTGATAGTGACTCAGAGCTAAACTAGTGTCTCTAGATGTCTCCCTGCAGAACTGTGCCTGCAGTTCTGTTGTGTTAAAAGCCCTGCTCTCTGGCCTCTTTCTTTTGCAGAAGGTGTTCAGCTCACAGATGTCCATGCTGCTGGGACAGGTGGGATGTCACTTGCCTTGGGAGTTCTGATGGTGGAAATATAGTGAGAAAGGAGTTGCTGTTGCAGGGAGGGATGTTGTGGACTCTCTCATCTTTGTGTCAACTGGGATAGCTAAGTAGTGGATGACAGCACCTGACACCAGGGGCTGTCTTACAATCCTGGTAAGCAGTGGCTCTGCAAGGGGTCTGATCTGTAGAGAAGTGTTTGGCAAAAATGAGTATCACCACAGGCTTGCCTCCAATTATTTTTTTTTTTTCAAACCAGACACTTGACCTTTCGCTAATAGTTGTGGATTGAATGATTTCCAAAACTTTTACCTAAAAATAATTACACTGGGACTAGGTACAGCACAAATCTCTTTGAACTAGTATTGCACACTTTGCTATTACACTTAAATAGCTTCTATTTGTACTTAAAGATTCTTATTTTAAGAGTCAAAGTGCACTGAGAGTCTTAGTGCAATGGATTAGATCCTGAGCACAACTGCTGTATGATTTAGCTTTCATCATCTTGCTATGACCCACTTTTGGAGCATATGCTTATGTTGCATTCAAAGCCATAAGTGCAATGCAGATGCACTGAATTGACCTTGAATAGAAGTACTGAAGCACTAAGAATAGCATAGGTGCCTGCAATCATCCAGCTACGGCAGCAGCCAGTCCAAGGCAAATGACTTTGATCCTTGACTGGGATTTGCAAACCCCATAGTAGTGGCCATAGTAGTGTCAGGCAAGGAAGAGCTTTTACCTTCCATGTAGAAGAGAATTCACTTTTTAACATACCTCCATCACTATAAGATGCTCATCAAGCAAAGGCACCTTCTCACCTGTGATGTGGGAGATAAGGCTCAATTTCTTGCCTCTGACAGAGTTCCAACAGTTGTTCCAAGCTGAGTTATTCAACCACTTCAGTGCAGCTGTTCTGAAGCAGTCTGAACAGCAAATTTTCTTGCCATGCTCCTTTTTTTCTTTTCCAAGGAAAAGATTTTGGTTTTGACAAATCAACACTGTCACAAGAGATTTTTTCCCAAACATTCCTGAAGCTGAACATTCTCAAACACTGTCATTCTGGGTGGACATGCAGTATCAGTAAGCCACCAACTGTATATGCTTTAAGGGAAGATGGTCACTACAACATTGGGGTAGGACATCCTAGACTTGGGTTCTGCCACTTATTCTGTGTCTTTAAACAAGTAATTTCAGGACAGGGGGAACGACATACAGAAATTATTGCCTAATTCCTGCTTAAGGCCTCCTACTGCAGTGTCTTGGTCTTGCTCTTCCAGATTCCTATCTATAAAATGAGACTTCCCAACCTCACTGTGTTGCTCTTAAGAACTCAAGTATTATGGTGTAAGGCAAATGGCAAAAGCTAGCTGAATTCCTAAGGTAGATAAATATAGTAAGTAAAACCAGGGCAAGAGTAACCTGTTAGGTCTGCACAACATGGGGTGAGGGCTGCACTTGGCCATGACTAGTGCAATTCTCAGCTGGCTGATAGATCCCAGCTTTGATGAACTTGAGCATGTAAGAAAACTATATTGGTGTACATCTGCTGCATATTAATGCTGTTATTATTTAGTGATTACTGGAACACAGAAAATGACTTTCCATCCCTTCTCAATGCTGCCTGTCCACCTGTGTAATTACATTAATATAAATCTTAGGGTACAATGCTTTGTCCCAAGTTGATACTTTCTACAAGTTTCTCTTATTTCCCATTCTCTGTTTATCTTTTTGTTCATAGCCTTATAGTAGTCTCATTGTTATTCATTTTCTTATATGCGTTAAAAATAGACTTTTGGTTACTATAGGGGGGAGGGTTATATAAACTCAACCAGAAGGTATTGAGGCTTTACTTCCCTTAGCTTTCCAGTGCATTTTATCTTTTCTTCTTTTCCAGCATTTTTTAACCAGTAAGTCTAATTTCATAACATACTATTTATTATTACAAATCTGCCTCCAAAATCTCCTCAGCTTGTATTTATCTCAGCAGTTGGTTTGCACTTTATTGGTGCTACTAGCTCTCATCGATTCCCCAGAGCTTTCAGTCAAATGTCCATGTAATTGCAGTACAGAATATATGTATATAAAATTCTTTACATACTTAATAAAGATTTTATAGGAAATCTAAAAATAAAAAATATTTGTATTAATAGTGGCTCTGTCTATTGTTGTTTGTCCAATGCTTTCCATGGTGAGCTCCTGTTCTCTATGCTTATAACTTTGCCAAATGTCAACAATTGAGAATAAAAGTTTCCCTGCTGGGCATCTGCTCATTTAGCTGAAATTTAAGTGCATAAATAAAACAGTTCAGTCCCTTCCAAGAATGTGGCTAGAAAATATCTATTGTCTTATGATGCTAATTTCTGCCTTTCATTTGGAAACTCCAGTTGGTCCCCATGCTTATAGGAGGGACATGAAACTAACTGTAGATGAGTTTTGTATACTTTGTATCTCC
This sequence comes from Corapipo altera, assembly GCF_003945725.1. Lineage (NCBI taxonomy): Eukaryota > Metazoa > Chordata > Aves > Passeriformes > Pipridae > Corapipo > Corapipo altera. The sequence continues at coordinate 57,309,107 of NW_020884872.1, read as the reverse complement.
AGAAAAATGAGCCCAAATATGGCCAAGTCATAGACCTTTTCAGGAAAAAAAAATGCAGTTAGCACATGCTTCACAATCTCTGCTGCAGCTGTGTGCTAAATACCTTGAAAAGTCCATCTAAGCTGCACACCATTCCTTCTGGACAGTGTAATTGCAACTCTGGGCTATCATGGCCTTTGTTTCTGTTTCTCCTGGCCTCTTAATGTCCCTCTTTGTCTAGTTGGTGGTAGTGAGGAGGGAGAAGTTTGGTTTAAATACAAGAGAAAAGTCAGAGTTAAAGCTTGGACACATATAAGCAATTTTGGACAAGGATAAAGGAAGGGAAGAATGGGATAATGAAGGGAGATTTGGGCTTGGTGAGAAAATGTAGGAGACTAGGACTGGAAATGAGAAGCCAGGAATGGGAAGAGATGAGGCTGTGAGGGCTGGGAGCAGAAGAGGTCAAATTTAAGAAGGGCTGAGGAGGACAAGACGTGGCTGCTTATAAATGATCCCTGCAAAGCCTAGGGGAAACCTATGAGAGTAGCCATAGACTTTGATTTGTCCACAGACAGATTTGGCTCTTGCCTCTCCTCTCTAGGACAGGGCCACTGAGAAGACAATCACCTTCTGAACACTACAATGTCCAGAAGATCTCTGGCACTTGGCGAGCCAGTTAGTTCCGGCCTTGGAGCTGACCATTCCGCTGAAGGCAAAATCAGGGAGCAGGGAGTCAGTATTTTCAGGGGGTTTAAAGAAGGAAGAATAGGGAAAAAAATTTTCTGCATTCCTGTCTTCTCCCCATTGCATTATATCAGAAGAATATGGGGTTTTTTTGTAAAAACTAGATATTCAAAAGTTAGGACCTCCCGGAGTTCATAGAATCTCTATGACTTTAATTTAATTGTTGGCTCAGGATTTATGTTACAGTCTCTGTTCATAAAAAAGAATTAATGGCTACACTGGAAAGCTTCAGTTGCCTCAGGGCCCATGGTCGTGATCTGAGTACATTCAATATGGGCAAGCACTGCACACCAACCACCAATAGCGTATGTGTATCGGTTATCCTGAAAATGAAACTCCTGAAGCAGGGGTAAATTAAGAGAAAAGTGAGAAGTAAGACAGAGGTAGAAAATGAAAATAAATATGCAAATGTATTTCAGAGAAGTTTTTAGATGGAAAAGAGTCACATTTTCCAATTGGTCAAGGAGGAACTAAACATCTGTCATGATTCAGTGGCAGAAGGAAATCAGTTGTTGAAAAGACATGGTTTCTATGGTGAAAAAATGGAACAATCCATATAAGTAAGAAATCATCAAGTGCTGCAAATAAGTAAGTAAATATTTCAGAAAAGAAAATCTGCAAATGACAGCCAAGAATAATATAAAAACCTTCAATTACTACAAGTAATGTTGATGGTTTAGGCCCATCACTAGAAACAGCAGATAAAACTGTTATCAGTAATGCAAAATAGACAGAAAAAATAAAAATATGTTTTGTTCAGAAAAGAGTAAGATTTATGATTGCATCCTAGCAGAGTCATATACACCTTTCAATGCATCAGCAATTAAAGATGTTCAGAAAACACCTTGGAATTAGAAACAAATTCCAGAAGACTGGGAAAATGCTGAGTCTGTGCCAGAATTCAGAGGGTGTGACAAGCCACTAATTATAGGCTTGTTAGCTTGACATCAGTTGTAGGCAAAATGACCGAAAAATGACATGGGTCTTCAAAGGAACAGACATATACAAATATAATTATTGCCATCAATATAGATTAATGAAAATGAGTTATTATAAAGCAAGCCTGATTTCATGCCTGAGGAATTCATAGAGTTAGCTGATAGAAGTACTGTAATATATTTAGATTTATTAAAGCTTTTGACTTAATACTGGGCAGTGTTCTGTTAAAAACATGAGCACTAGCCAATTTTCAGAGTTTTTATTACAGATATGTTGCAAATAAGAGGCATACCTGGTAATTAGCCTTTAAATATATGCTTGTCTGAAAGTCAGTATTCTTCACTTCTCTGGTTAAATTTCCATGGCCTGACAAAAGTCGGGCAATTTGGAGATGCTGCCTGTGAATAAAAGATGCAGTCTTGCTGTGAATAAGTGCCTAGCACATGTGCCTCCAACACAGCTCAGGAAGATATAAGTTTTCTGTGAATGTAGGTATCCTAAATCCCAGTTTTAACAAACTGCAGTGTCCAAAATCAGGCACATTTGGGAGAATCATCCACACAAAGGCAGTTGGAGAAGGTCCGACAGACATCTAGAAGTTTGCCCTGAACAAGTCAAACTCAGTGAGGGACTGAACCAAAAGCTCCCCATGCTCCAGCACTGGTGGGCAGTGCTTTCTGAGAGAGATGGGGAGGCACGTGACCTGTCACATAACAGATGTTGCTGCAAAAGGACTGGCTGGCATGAAGGACAAGTAAGTGGCTGTAGATGAAAGGTGTGAGGAGCTTGCTGATGGTTTGTGTGAGCTTGACCTGTGTTGTATGCACAAAAAGAAAGGTGATTTATGACTTCAGAGCAAAACTTCTGAACTAGTTTATGAAACACGCCTCATTTTTGTGGACTGTAATTATAGAGAATGATATCTCATCAGAGCAGATATTACAGTAGCATAGTAGAAGCTTCTATATTATAGAAGCTTTATAGTAGCAATCATCCTAACAATTTTGCAGCTGAATATTTTGGAAAAATCAATTGTTTCTTAGCAATCGTGGAGAACTCAAAATGGTTTTTGTGGGGAAAAACCCAACAAACTTCAACAAAACAGGAAAACCTTGGTCTCAACCTTTAACTTCTGTTTTCATTTTTTTCTGTAAAAATAATTTCTATTCCTTCCTGTCATGGAAGACCTTGAATGCTTTGCCTGACCAGCACTTTCCTTCTTACTTTTCCTTTTCTTCAGATATTAAGAACATTTGTTTCACTTTGTTTGCTAGCTGTTTTCATCCTTTCTAAACAGCTTTCTAGACTCCCATGAAACAGATGAAGGATACGCCCTTGCCATCTATATGCCCAAATGAGCTCAGGGACAGGTAGCAAGATCCCTGAAAGGCCTTTTTCAGGAACTTCTTCTGCTGTTTCTCTTTCATTTATTAGAACCACTGAGGACAAGTAATCTGCATTACTGGGTGGTTTAGTAGTAGCAGTGTTTTCAGTGTCACAGGAAACACATGGAAAAAACCGTCCATTCTCTAACTGCTACATGTAATGTAAGCTGCACAGGCTGCTCTGTGTTTAACATATTAACAGAGATATACGAATCACAGGTGGGGAATGGGTGGAGAATTGCTTTTCCTTCCCCTTCTCTCCATATCATTTCACTTAGCTCTGCCATTTCAACGTTCAGCTCCTATTGTTAAAAATAAAGCGAGAGATTAATTCTAAGAAATACTTGAAGGCACAAAGTAAGGGAGATGGCTCAAACAAAACTGGGAGACAAGAGAAAATGCCATTCTGGTAGTTGTCCTTAAAAGAGTGCACATTGAGAAGATAAAGATCCTTACAGACAGATTCGGCATAGAGGTGAGCACCCTTCACTCACATTCTGCAGCATGGGACGATCTCCTGGCATCTCCCAGGGGCCAAACCATTGCGAGAAATTGGCCAGACCACCACCCATCCCTGGGCACCTTCCTGGCCTTTACTACATGCAGGATATGAAAGTCTGCAGTTAACAGGATCACCTTTCTTTTTCCATGCCCAAGAGCAGACTATATCAGTGAGAAGGAAATGTATTCTGCTGGGCGTGCATTGCTCAGTCTGACAGCGTGTATCTGGAGAAAGAGGAGGTAAAGACAACACTGCTGTTGTCTGCCCAGCAGTGCAAGAACCTGGATTTACCCATATGAACAATTTTTGAGTCGTCTTCTGCAGTCAGTCTTACTAGGAACACTGCATACTCCTTCTTCCCAAGAGGAATCTATTATTTCCATCATGCTCCTTGATATTATGCCACCATATGCACTCAGCTGCCAAACATGCAGGTCTGTATGTATGAAATATGATTTAATACTTATAATGCAAGAGATTCTGGCCAGTATCTGTCTTATTGCACAGTATAGGGCAATGAGGACTTTTATAGGAATGTCAAGCATTTTTTACTTTAATAAAAATAAGAAGAACTTTTGTCCTAAACAAAAGTCAATTACTTCGGTTCTTACCAGTGCTGTCTTTGGAAAGACTGAGATGCTATCATACAATGGTATGATTTGAAAATGGACAGGGACAAGGGACAAGTTACATAATGAAGCTTGGAGGGAGGCTGCAGTGAAGAGTGCTACCTATTTAGCAGGGTTTATCCGAGCACTGGTCCTGCCTTTGGCTCCCGTGCAGCTACTGTTATGTCTGGTCACTTGTACCTAGCACATGAGATTTTGGAGTGGTGGAAAGTTCACATCCTCATATTGTGATTGCAAGATCCAAACTTCACTGGAAAGCAGCAAGAGTATGCTGTGTGAGAATTCTGCTTACCTCCCAGATGCTGCAAGCTTGTGGTGCACTGCTGGGAAGTGCTTTCTGCTGGAAGTGCAGTAGCAAAGCCACACCTAGAAGAACAGTTCTCACCTTTTTTTCTTAGCTCCTCCCCCCCTTCCCCTGCATCAACCTTAGCATATGGGCTGCACCCCAGCCCAACCCATGTTGGGTTCCAGTGATTCAGCTCATAAGCTGGGAACTGATGTCTACAGAATGGAGGCATTGTTATGTGCTGGAAGAAGATAAGACTGCTCTAAATTAAGTGTTGTATTCTGTAACTGGGAGTAAAATACCTCTAAAATATTGCGTATAAAGTTACTTAGTATAGAGCTATTATAGTAGTTTTAGACATGTTAGTGATTTATGATGAAAAAAGTTGACTTATTTTTCTCTCAAATAAACCAGAAAATGCTATATTTCTTGGTAGTTATGTCAAAATTATTGTTGTTGGGAAGTTGATTATGAATTGCTGAATGCCTTGATCTTTATGGAAAGAATGAGGACATAAATTGTAGTTAGATGGTGAACTTTGATCCTGATTTTTTGCCACTGTTTTTCAAGAGCTGTCCTATAGTACTTGCAGCAGAGCAGACTAAGTGCAAATGTGGAATTAAATTATTTTTCATCACCTCAGTATCTGCAAGACACTATCAGCTGCTCTAGCATCATGTATGAAATAGAAAAGAATCAATGGCTGCTCTAAGATATACACTTTCTCTGTAGTCATACAGCCCACAGTTCTTGAAATAGGAACTATACTAAGTATCCCTTCTCAGTCCAGCACTTCCCTTGGCCGTGTACCAGGGCAACATTTCCATATGGGCCAAAATCTGTCTACCTCTAATATATGTAGCTTCACTTCATGAAAAGTGATTTAAACTAAGTGATTTAACCTGAGAGTCCACATTACTTGCTCTTCATAAAATATTGCATGTTGTCATCCATGCTGATGTCTGGGGGCTGTTGGGACATCCAAGGAGGAGATTAATCTTTGCTAGTAAAAGCCTTATTCTGATGGTGCTGTTAGTGCAAATAACTCTTGCTTCAATGGCCCAGGACACATATTTGAAAGTAAAAATACCCCTTGGGGGTGAAACACTTTTTGGGTAGAGAGGTGCTGATTGTTGCATGGATTCATATTTGTAAGCATTATCAAAGCATATCTGGCTACCAACATGTTCTTGGGTACAATTCCCCATTCTGGAACTGCATGGATGGTGTGTTTTTTTCCCCAGTGGCAGGTATCCAAAGACCCTCTTCGCAATTTTACTTTCACATTTACTGCTGCCAGTTAACTGGTATGACCAACATGGTTGGACTGAGCAAGGACAAGGTAAAAACACAGCACTGGTCAATTAAAACTACTTACCTGACTCAAGTCAGTTGAGTGGTTTTCAATCACTGGTGCTGGTTCACAGCTCTTACTGAGTTCTCAAGTGTCTCGAGAACTTGTTTATACCAGAGAGGTGGTTTGTGTGGTTTGTAGGGAAATATTTAGGTAGAACTGTTCTTTCATTTTCCCTGCTGCTTTTGCCCTTTAGGCCTTCACTTTCTGCTTCTATATCACAACTGCTTATCAGGCAGTAGTTCTCTTTGGTCCCAGTGTTTTTGCTGTTTTTTTAACAGGGATATGAAGCATTTTATTTGCTGTCTTTCCCATAATCATTAACATGAGTCTTACCAAATCTTTGCCTTGCGTGTTCCACGTAGAAACCCAAATTCAACTGCTTGGCTGATGTCTTCTATCTCCTTGCATTTTCTGGATTTTGCAATAGACTGAGGACTCTGTTTCTGTTTCCATTTCATGTGTCTGTGCTAATAGTCTGATGGGGATAGGAAATCAGGTTGGTGTAGTTTTTTTGCAACAGACATATAAACTGTAGTATTTCAGCAGCATACACTGGAGGCACTGTGAGGCTGCCAATGCCTCTCGGTAGATGCTGTCTCATTGCTATTGACAACAATGAATTTTTTTTCTCTATTTTTATTAAAAAACAGGTTATATCTCTGATGGCATTTTCCCCTACCAGATGCTCTTTCAAATTTTCACAAAGGCAAACCAGTTTAGGTATGTCTTTGTCCTGCTGACCGTGGTTCAAACGCTTACCAGCTCTTCCTGTTTCAAGAGCAAGTTACAATCCCCTGAACCTCTGCTGAAGCTGATTCAAGGTAAGCATGGCTGTAGTTACCACCATCACATTGCATGTTTCAAGGTCATCTGAGAAACTTAGAAGAAATGCTTCCAGTTTACAAATAATAATGTGAATTAAATTAATATTTCAGTTATGGGAGTGCAAGTGCATTGCCTTTAACTCTTCAGTCAATTCAGGTGTTCCAGTGATACTAATTTTCATTTAAGTTTTAGTTTACCCTTAGGTCTATTTCCATGACCTGTTAGCTAAGAGCTGAGCTTGTGGTCATGATCTCTTGCAGCTTCTGTCTTGTTGCATCCACGTCTGTACAGCAGCATTGCTACCATGACAATGACAGTAAACATTTCCAACATGTGTAGTGTATGTGGTGTCATTTGGGATCGATCCTGTGACAGTTGACCCCCACCAACTATCACTCAGTATGTGTTTTGAGCCTGCCTACCTGCTAGGTCTCAGGAAGGGAGATGCTTTCCTGAGCTACCAATGCTTGTCCCAGTCACTGGGATGAAGAAGTGCTTCTTTTTATGTAGCAATTAAATAATTCTGTCCCATTATATAGTGAGCTAGCTTGAATATATGTAAAGATGAAACCTTTGTGTCTTCTGAGCAGTGACTATGCTGCTTACCTACGTTCTGAGCTCCTTCTCTATATATAAGCTTCCCTATCTCTCCTGATTCCTATCAATTAATTGTTCTCTTCTTTCCCCCTGCTTTTTTTCCCTTTTCCTGAGTATTCTGTAAGGCAGGTGCTATATAGATGGATTTTTCTGAGCTGTTTCCTGATATAGCTTCCCTGCCTTTTCTTGTCTGCTCTGTGTAGGCTACTCATTCTCCTGGTGTGTCTGTTATGAACTGCTCATCCTAGGAATGCTGTGAGCAGGGTCAGGAGTCAATGCTTTAATTGAAAGGAGCACCTTTTATTCTGTACCACCTGAGGCTTCAGTGTGTGTGTACTTTTTCTCTTGAGATTCATCTAATGATTTTCCTTGTCCTGGTGATGTTATGGTCATGCTACCAAGACCATATAATGTGGCCTGAGCTGTGGCTGTTGTTTTGTGTGGCACCAAATGGAGGTAGCCTTGCAACTTGAATGACAGCCACTTTCTCTCTGACATTTGATTCAGTGTGTGTGTTGTTTCTGTCTCCATAACAGACAGCTTGTCCACCTGGGATACTCACATGAAGAAAGCCTTGATGCACCCTGACTGTGTATGAGCTACTCCATGCTCTTGCTTCTTCAGCATTATCTTAGAGAATGTGGAGCATGAGGTGAACATGTGTATGTTGAAGTAAAGTGAGGTTCTCCTGCTCCATGCTGTGAAAGTCCCATGTCTAGAACAGGACAGGTACACACGCTGAGATCACCTGCTACCTCGTGAGGCACCAGCTCCCTGCATATAAGCCCTTGTCACTTCAGAAGCCATGTGGACCTTGTTATTTGCCTCTTTTCTGCCAATTTCAAGTGACAGAAATTCACTCTGAGACTCTAAGGCTCATATTTCCCTCAGCTATGGTACTTTCCATATATTTTTGATAGGATTTTTCTTGTCAGAGATATTATGTGTGACCCAACGCATCACAGTCGTCTCTGAAACTTTTACTTCTTATACCACCCATAAGCCTTCCTTCTGCACTCCTTCTCTCCTCTATTACACTCATATCTGCTTGCTGAAGACTATCCATGGTTTTCTTTTCCTTCTACACTTAACTTTTAAGCTGCTCTAGGTCTCATCAAAGAATCAGAGAAATGCAAATACTGTCACATAGGAACTGGGGAGATCATGTAGGTGGAAGAAAGGAATTGAAGGGCTGCTTGCAGTTACAGCTTGCCACTAGCCTAGCTTAGGTGCTGTGGCAGGATGTGTCCACTTAGTGATCCAACCAAAGGCAATATATGACCTTCTGTACGCATTCACATAGATAGCAAACCAGTGCTGGTGTGATTGAGCTTTTCTTTTTCTGTAGTACTTCCAGTTTCTAATCCTTTGTACCTATAGGAACAGAGTTAGATCTGGCACAATGCTCAGGCAGAGAAGAGAGAAAGTGAAGGCAATATACAGCTTCAGTGCTATGTAATTTTTTTCTTTACACAATCTCGATAACATAACAGCCTTCATAGTGTTATTCCAGAAATTTCAACACAGTATCCGATAAGCACATGTCATGCCTGCATTTCAACTCAGTGGCTCAGATCAAAAAGCAGTTTAAAACAAACTTGATCCCTGATTATTGTTGGGTGTCCTTGCTTTGCTTTAAGGGGGAACCTACATTTCTTTAAATTGCTGAGATTTAGCTATTTATCTGTTTCTTTATGTTTTCCAGCAGCAATGCAAAGATTGCACACAAGCTGGAATTAAGCATTTTAAAAAACAAAACATGCTGTGACTAGTGGAAATTTGTGGAAAGTAGTATCTTAATAACCCACTGAAAAGCTTTGTCAAAAGTATTGTGATATCTGGGCACAACTGCTGTGGTGGTAACTGTTGTTTTCCTCTTAGGCTAGGGGCTGTTCCAAGGAATGATGTCAAGAATTGCTCTCTGGTGCATCCAAAATTTTCTTGAACAGGTGGCACACTGAGTTAGTCATGCCAAAACCCAAGGTATCTGCCTCAGAAGTGGACAACTGGCAACTTTAGGCTAAAGGGAATTTGCGCTGGAGTTTAGGCTCAGGGCTTGTATTTCAGGTGTAGTAAAAAGGTACTTAGAGTAAAATAACCCCCTCCTACCCATCTACCTTAGCATAAGGCATCTCTTTAAAAACACTGCTATGTTGCCTGTAACACTTATGCAGTGATGCTACGCATATAAAACTTAAATGAAAAATGCTGATACTGAGAGCACATCTTAATTATAAATAACAAGTTTTTAATGGATGTTATGATACCTTTATGTGAAAAGGTTTACCTCTAATGTCCTTTCTCCCTTTTTCTTAATACCTTTGTCTCCCAGTGCTGTTTTTGGTTGCAAATGCTAATCTCACTATGATGTCTCTCGTTCTTCAGAAACTTAGGGTTATTTCTTTACGGTAGTTTGGTCTTATTTGTCCCTGTAGCATTCACTGGTTGAGCTTCCTGGAGCTTTGGTTTAACACAGGGTAACTGAGTGAAATGTAATGGTCTGTAAAACACAGGTCATGGGTGATGACGTACTAGTCCTTTTTTAGCTTTGAACTCTGTAAACCCTGTGGGAACAAGCGGCCTTGCTCCTCTCCCACTCCTGGGCTCAGCTTTGCAAAGCTGCAGAGAGGGAGGGGGAAATGAACCAAACCCAGCAAGCACGTTCCCCCCCTCAGAATGTTTATCCCATTGAAAACCGGAGGGATTGCAGTTCTTGGTCTTGGTTTGTCACTACAACTCACACCTTCGAGGGTCTCTCCTGGGCAGGCTGTGCCCGGGAGCCACACACAGGTGTGAACCAGCCCCTGCAGAAGAAGCAAGTCACAAAAAGCCCTTCTTCAGGGCAGATGTTCCCCAGGGTCTCGTTCGGTGGCAACAGCCACTGCAGCTTTCCACTTCCAAAAGAGGAATGCTGCTCCCCAGCACGCTGCCTGCGGCTTCGCAACGCCCAGCCGCGGATCGCCGCCCATCCAGCCCCTGAGCCCTGCTGCGGGACACCTCCGGTGGGTGCCGGGAGAAGGAGCCCAAGCAGGCGATGGGCAGGCCTCCTGGGCTGGCTTAACAAGGGAATGTTGTGACAAAAAGCCAAGGCGGAGCCCCCCCCTCCCGGCGCCCCTCCTTCGGCACTTCCACCGGCAGAAGCGCTGCGCCGCCGCTAGAGGGCGCGGCCCCGCCCCGCCCCACCCACGGTCCCGGGGCGCGGTGCCGGGAGGGGCGGAGCATGCGCAGTGGGCACGCCTCGCCCGTGCCGCGCGCCCCCGCCACCACGAGTGGGAGGAGGAGGAGGGAGACAGGGAGGGAGGCAGGTCCGACGGCCCTCTCGGGTACCCCCAGCGGCGAGGGAAAGATGGCGACGCTGGGAGGCGAGTCGCAGCCCTTCCCCGCCTCTGCTCTGGCGGCGGCGGGTGGGGTGGGCGGCGGCGGCGGCGGCGGCAGCGGGGCGCTGGGTCTGCAGGCGCCGCTGAACCGCGGTCTGGAGCGGGCGCTGGAGGAGGCGGCGCACTCCGGGGGGCTCAACCTGAGCGGCAGGAAGCTGAAGGAGTTCCCGCGCAGCGCCGCCGCCCTCAACCACGACCTCTCCGACACGGTGCGGGCAGGTGAGCCCGGGAGAGGGGCCGGGGGCGCAGGGAGGGAGTGGCCGGCGCCGGGCTCTGCCGGAGCGGGAGGAGAGGAGAGGGGAGGGGGACTGTGGTTTATTCGCCGGGGACGCCCCTCCGCGCCCCCTCGGGCATTGGTGCCCCCCAGGCTCCCTGAGAGGCGAACACCCACTCCCCACCCTTTCGTTCGCCCTGCCCCAGGCCCATCCCCACGCGGGAACCGAGCCCACCCGCCTCGCTCCGCGGACCCTGTGCTTTCTTTATTCCCCCCCGCCTTGGTGTATGAGGTAGGTGTTTGCTCCCATATGGCTGTGTCTCCGCACGCTCCTCTCCATCCCCCCAGCTCTGCATTTGGTGAGGCAGGGCTGGCTCTCCCGTGGCACACTGGGGGAATGTCTGTGTATGTGTGTGAGGAATTCTTGCTCGCACCTGTCCGTCTCTCCCTCTGGGGAATGTGCGTCTCTGTGCCACCCTTCCCTGACTGCTGAGGTTTGCGGTGGCTGTCAGCCCACCTTTGATTCAGCTGCGGGAGGAATACATACACGTGCCAAGGTGGATACCTGCGTCTTCTTGCCCTGCTGCTCGTGGGTGGACCTGCCAGTCACGGAGGATGTAAATGCATAAAGATACTGATGTGCCTCTGGACATGTCACCTGTTTGCATGCCATAGGTGGAGACATGTCCATAGGAACACGTTTCTCTGCAGCTACCCCAGAGAGCATGCTATCTTTCACTAATGACACTTGTTCAGCACTGGGGTTGACAGCCACGAGTACCAGCTCTGTGCAATGCTATCTTCCAAGGCAAATGTGAAGAGAAATCCCAGTCTTCACAGGCACCGTGCATATTCTGCAGTGGGGGAGACCATCATTACATAAATCTGCAGGGCAGCAGTGGTGAGGGGAGGTGTATCTATCCAGTCTGTGTTTACCTTGCCCTAACACTTTCATTCCAACATGGAAAAAGGCACACTTATTTCTCACCTAAGCAGACAGACCTCGCTACTTGTTTTCCTGCCCCTGTTTATGCCAGGGTTTGAAACCTAATCCATTCTTTACATGTAAGGAGGCAGAACAGTACAAACCCGCATTAGAAGAATATATTAGTGTATCCCTAAGATCTTTAGTGTGCTGCCTCCGCATGCCCTTTTGTGTCCCCATTTGCCTGCTGGAGATAATTGTGTTGTAACAGCAGAGGAGGAGACGTGTAGTCACTTGTTCTTGTCCCACAAAACAGCAGGTGCTATACCTGCATGCAAACATGTGATAACATGAATCGCAATTCTCGACTCCTCCTGCACATGAGGGTATTTATGCCTTCCTGTATGTGGAGACATACGTGCTGACTGCAAACTTGTGTCTATCCCAGGTATAAAGAACAGAGTGTATGTCCCAGATGTGTGGTAGATGTCATATGTAATTGTTATTTAGCTTTGTCACTTGATTGCTGTTGCTGAGTGTGAACACCTGTATCATCATATCAATAAAAGAGAAATATGAGAGAAACCTGATGTATGAAACTACCTTGAATTGCTAGTGGGAGCTGCCATGCCAACAGTTAGTTGACTCAGTAACAGATGTGAAGGGGTTAGGCATGGTGGTGGAACTGTATGTGGTTAGAAGGAGGACTTTCAACTTGTCTTCCCAAGCAAGGCATTTTATCTCATTTCTTTTTTAAAGTTACAGTCTAGCAAAGACATGCCATGATACGAGATAAATATTTTGGAAATCCAGAAATTTAGCTTGTTTGGTTTGATCTTCTGTTGATCCAAACTGTTGGAAAACAAAATTATGTGTTGGGGAAGAAAATTGTTTGATTGGTGGTATGTTAGTGTTTATGTATTGTGTAAGTATGTGCTGTACAAGCATGAGCTGTGTGTGGTATATATAGGTAGTACCTGCTTGTTACATGTTTGCTTATTCTACTAATTTTTCTAGGAAAGTAGTCTTTCTAGCATTAATCTGCTTTTGTCAGAGTTTACCTGGAAGACATTCAATATGAAATTAAATGTAGAATTGTGTTTCCATTCTCTTTTTATTTGGTATAAACAGCAGTGTAGAGCAGCCCATGTCTCAATCTTGTGACAACAGCAGCCCTTTTTTTATTGTCCCTCTTTGGAAGAACCATGTGTTAATCTAGAGTTACTTTATGTTTTTGTTTGTAACAGTGTGTTATAACTATTGAATGGGAATTGTTTGCCTTGGGAGTTAAATGGTGTGTTGATATATTTAAAAAAAAAATCCATGTTTTTTTTCACTTGTTACATTGCATAACTAAAATATATAAACAGAAGAGATGCTTGGCTTAAGGCCAGATTGCTGAAGCTCTTGGGGCAAACTCTTGATGAGAATTTTCTCTTGCTTCCTCTCCTTTAAATGTGCATAGTATAAAACCAGTACTTTCTTGTACTGCTTGGAATATGTCTGTGCAATGAGTGACTTATAGTTTTGGATCTGATGTGCTGACATGTCTCTGAAGCCTGGAAACTTTGGGTTTTGGGGTAGGGGTAGCCTTTCATTGTTAAAGCTTTTTTTTTTTTTTTTTTTTTTTTTTTGCTAAAGAGGGCCAATTTCCCTGAAAAATGGAAGACACTCCTTGATGTAGAGAAGACTATTCTGTAGGGTTGAACTTAGAAGTTTGAAGGGCAGGGAATTTCTAGAAAACTAAAACTATCTCTGCATCTTGAGAGTGTTTTAGTATTAGAGACTGAAAATATTTTTGGATTCAGAAAGTGATGATCTACAGCTACTGTCAAATAAAGTATTATCAAGCTTGTTGTGGGGAATGGTTCTGAGTGCTTTATGTAGGTCTGAGGAAGAAAGAAGTGTTAAACTTTAATTTTTTCCCCCCTGAAGTTAAAAGTCAGATTTCCTATAGCAATTGATGCAGTTATGAAAGGGACATAGTTTGTTTGCCTTTAACAGCTGGGACTGGATAGTTTGACTTTTCTAGCTCTTATTGCAGTTACATTCTGTAGTAACTGCAGAGGCTTAACTGTACTTATCACTTTCTATTTGTGCAGCTTCTTGTTACACTTTTTCTTCTGTGACTTTTCTTTCCATTAAATACATCTTGCTTATGATAGGACATTTCTTTCACAGTCTTTGAAAGTTCTGCTTAAGAGCTGAGTGACCCGGTCAGATGGAACTTTCGGGCTGTATCTTTGCACACAGAAGTGAGTTCTCATGGTGTTTGGTACTGTTAGAAGAAAATAAAACCTCTATGTGAAGTGTCTTGAGCTTAGTCAGACGTTTTAAACCACATCAGTACCGGATGCATTGCAAAAACCATTTCAAAAATAATAAACGCTATTCTTATCACATTTATTACAGGCTGGGTTATGCAGAAGTCAGTGGCACAGTAATCACATAGTTCTTAAGTAATAGCATGCAATTACATTCCTCCAAACTGCTGGGAATGCTGGAAGCATGTTACTTTATAAAAGAGGAAGAAAAGGCCCCAAAGATGTTATTTAAGTGTGTAACCATGGCTGCCTGTATCACTTCAGCCTCTCTCTGTAGGCTTTGCTTGTATTTCTGAAGGCTATTTCTTCATCTATTTCTGCTGGGTGAGTTAGTCACACAAGGAAGGATTACTTGCTGCTGCTGGTAATGACATGGGAGAGAAGCAATACATTTTTTAATTTTATGCTAGATTGTTAGAAAATAATTATAAATTGAGGTATTTGATTCCTAGATTTGACAGTATGAAATTTTGGAAGGAATATGTTTTTATTTTTTGAGCTTTAGAATGCTCACTCAATGAAAGAACTTCTACCTGCTGTTTTTAAAAATATTTCTAAGTGGACTGTGCTTGCCAGACAATGCTGTGTTGAAGACACCTTAGCCTGGAAGCATCTTTGAAATAGTTTAGACTGTATCACTATGGATTTGTTTTCAAGGCGATTAAAAAATCGCAGTATCACTATGAGGATTGATACTGGTTTGGGTGAAATATGTTCCTTTCATTCCTCTTTGCTAATAACAATAATCATCATAATCATCATCATCATATTTCTGATTTCCCATTTTTTCAAAATTAAATAACTTATGGATGGGGCTCTGAGCAACCTGATCTAGTCAAAGATATCCCTGCTCCTTGGAGTGGGATTGAACTAGATGATATTTAAAAGTTCCTGACCACCCAGACTATTCTATGGATCTGCGTATATTAAATTGCCATAATTTATTCTCACTTATTTTCTCCAACTCCTTTATTAATGTAATTCTTCCTTTGCTTCTGAGAATTCTCCTGATTACAACAGTAAAGGTGCATTTGGTTCCACCTATTCTAAGTGGTGGTTGTACGGGGAAGAATGTCACATGTACAGACTAGTTTGTTTGTGCTACTGCATGCTTTCGAGTATCAAATATGACCATCAAATGGACTCTTGTTCAGAATTTGGTTGTTATTTGGTCACTAGGGAAAAACAAGAGATTTTATATGCCTCTCTCCTTTTAAGAATTCTCTCTGGTGATTACTGCTTTGAATAATTCATCATCTTGAATTCATATTTTGATTAAATTGTGGGGTTTTTTTTATGGGGCTTTTGTGAGACATTAATTTTGCTCATTTTATCTAAACTCATATCAGTAAAAAAAGTCTCTATAAAGCAAAACAAAAGAAGAGAACTCTATTTCTTCTTCATGTTCAAAAGTCAGTCCCTTCCTATAGCCTTCCTGTGTTTATTTGAAGATTTCTAACTTTACTTATTCTGTTTCTTACACCAATAATAACTGTATTAGGACTGGAAGAGAGAGTAAATATGTTTATTATCACTAATGAATGAAATATTACCCTGCAGCCAAAGCTTATGGGATATAACTCTGAAGGCTAAAAAATGAAGATAAATCAATTTTGTGTTCAGTATTATATATCCAGGAATATATGGAGCATTATCGTGTATTTGACGGTTTCCAACACTACCTGATCATGAGCTCTGTCTGAACATCTCTGTCAACATATTCTAGTTTCTGTTTTTTACTCAAGCAATGCTTCATGAAAGAGCTTTATCAAACTAAAGGAGTTTTTGTAGAAGCATGGTTGTGTGTAGCAACTTCTAACTGCAGAATACTATTTAAACCACTGGTTTTTTCTTTCTTCGCAAAGCCTGAGTGCATCATTGCTGGTGGATCTTAGAAAACCTCAAGGCTATTGACTCCGATTGAAAAGAGTCTATTAGTTCTTTTGCTGTAGAGTCTAGTCACTTGTGTTTTTGAGTTACCTCTTTTGTCTGGAGATTTATGCCCCCATAGCTGAAATGTAGTCAGTGACTTTGCAGGTGCTGTTAGACTCTTCTCAACACAAACCAAAGTGAATTAACTCGGAGTGCCTTTTGTTGGGTGAAACAAATTAGCAGTACTCAATCGCCTGGTTTCTGTTTCAGAATGTGCTTTGAACAGATTAATGGCTTTCTATGCTGACTCTGTGTGTGTGTGTCTCTTTCTCTTGTATTTTTGTTTGTTTTTTCTTTTGGACTAGCTTCAAAACTTGTGCAAGGACTAAGAGGCAGGAGAGATGACAGCCTAAAAATCGTATGATAGGAAGGTGAAACCTCGCAATTTCAGCAGGAGTAGGCTCTGCTGCGTATTGAATCTTTACCCTTAAAGCTGACTTTCAGTTTAAGGTGGCTGTTTTATAAACAGCTCTACCTAGAATTGCCAAAGGCACGTTTGGACATGCTGTGCATGTAAATGAATAAAAACTGATTGCTTTTGTAGAAATACTGCCACTTTGTGCATCCTTGGCCAATCTGCTTGGAAGAGACTGACTCAGAGCTCCAGGAGTGCTGTTATGGTAGTTAAGGTCATACAGGTTCCTTTTCAAATGCTTCTAGGCAAACAGTTTTGGAGATCCACTTGCATATGATCACAGGCCTTGTGGGAGGTAGAAGCCAAATTATCCCTATATTGTTTGTGAGCCTCCTTTTATTCCTTCCCTGATCTGTTTCTGTTGTGTCTTCAGCACAAAAGACATCTTGGTTTAGACATCTGTATAACAGGAGAGACTGTATGGGTCTTAATTCAGTTACTATATGTAGAGTTTTGAAAACACTAAATACTTTGTCAGGGAGGAAAGGCTGGGCCAGAATCAGCTATGACAAAGTAGGATGAATATTTGCCCAGTAGAACTGGCTTGGAAGGGCGTGAATGCCAATGTAATATAGGTTTGAACAAGAAAATTGATAGAAAGAAGATACTATTAAATAGATACTACTGAAGGCAGAAGTGTCATAAAGAGTGAAAATTTCTGAACTACTGAGCGAAAATATGTGAAGTAGTGGAAGTCAAAGAAGGGACAGGATTTTAAGCAGAGAGGTGAGCTGTGTATTATTGTTTGAAAGTAATAAAAGGCTTGGGGTACTTTTCTGATATCTGTAAAACTGAGGAAAAATGCTAGTTACGTTAATCATGATGATTAGAATTTTGTGAATAGAGAATTAGATAAACATGGAGAAAATTGTTTGACTCTAATGTCAGTGATATTTATTGACTTTATGCTAAAAATAATAGTTTCAAACTCATAGTTTAAAATATTAACTGTTGGATTTAAGTTTGGAAAGCTTAGCATCCGTTTGCCTGTAGAAGGAAAAGCCAGTGACATTTTTGCTGCTTACAGAGTTGAGTTACAAGACCAACCAAGATGGAGACTGACATTTTGCATATCAGAATGACCATTCTAGGAAGGATGAGTAACTTCTCCAGGCCATACACGGACTGTTCATCATTCTGCCTGCTGTGTTGTTGCTGTTAGTAAGCATCTACTAGATTTGTGAACATTCCTGAGCTGGTTAGATTGCTAATTCACTGTTAAAATCAATATGATTAAAATAATTCAAGTGACACTTCTCAAACCAGAGGTGTCCTTAACTTGTTCTATTGAGACCAGAATTAGGAAAACAGTGTACCCATTTATTGTTCTCCTGTGTGTAAAACTGAAAGAGCCAGAAATGTTATCGCCCTGTTCAGCATGCAGGTTGCTGTCAAAAGTGGAAATGGGTGTAACATCTCCTGACTTCTGACTGTGCTCTGCTGACAATATTGTTTCAGGTATAATACACACATCAGAGTAGTTCTTCGGAAGGGTACTGAGGGGTTAAGCTTCTGAAGGAATAATTACTTTCTGCTAAATTTGTGCGTAGATGTGTCCTTGTGGGAGGAGTTCATTTATGAAATTCTAATGCTTTCTCCCCAGCATCTTTTCACTAAGGGTGTCCTGCTGGCCAGCTTTTTTTTGATCTGTTTTTTCCTTGTATGGTGCAGAACACCATAATGTCTGTAAACCTCCTAACTATTTAAAAATAGAAATAACAATAACAGTCTTGCATCTTTTATCCCAGTCTGTAGGAGATTTTATTCCTTGGTGCAAAGTGCAGTTATTGTAATACTTTTATTTCCTTTCAAGACTGTGGTGATTTAAAATGTGAGATTGGTAACAGATTTAATTCTTAGGTTTTGGATTTGTCTGTATTGACCAGTTAAGTGTTTTCTACTATTGCAGCCCAATAAATACTTCTTTCTGGTAGAAGGAGGCATTGCTGGGGCAGCTGGCATTAATATGTGTGTAGAGGATTTAAGGCAAATAATTTTTTGAATTAAAGAAACAAAATTCAGCAAAGTACATCTTGGAATTATGTTTAAACATAGCATGTGGCTTGATTTCTTGATACTGTAAAGAAGACTAAAATACTACTATAATACTAGTTTATATTATAAAACAGTATGTTTCAAAAGTAGCACAGAAACTGCAAATGACACTTTCATTTATCTTCTGTGTACAGACCTGAGGGTTTTTTAACTTCTGAAGTCTGCATCTTTCATTGTGTTATTTGCAGTGACATCACTCCTTTCTAGCCTTATATTAGACAGGCAAAAAGCAAAAAAAGAAATAAATTAGATGAGAAATAAAAAGCCCTCCACGTTTAACTGTGAAGAGAAAAACATGAATAAGAAGTTGGATTTGTTGTTTGGTGAACAGAAAAAACATGCATAAAATGTACGTGCAAAGATAAATCACTGAAACTGATGGAGAAGTTTTGTAAAATGGGCAAGAAGTGGGGTAGGAAGAGAAGAGAAAATTAAATCAGAAATTAATCCAGGGAAAGAAGTGGAGCAGAATACACCGTTGGATAAGGCTTACAGAAGTATGGCGAGATACCAAACATGCAATGGTTCATTTATAGTGAGAACCTTGTGTCACATTTTAAAGATAGTGAAATTACTAAGCAAAATTTTTATTATTGACTTTTTTTAACTGTTTAAAAATTCAGTGATAGGAGAAATAAGGATTATTGAACCACTGACAGGTTGTACCATTGCTGCTGTTGTATTACTGTATTTGGATAATGAGGCCTAGCTGAATTCAGTCTTTTTAAGGCAGGGCTAGTGTACTAACAACAAAGTGGTCTGTCTATTCAGTGGGGAATGAGAAAGAGCATAGTGTCATTCGTATGTTATATAATTAAAAAATGCAGACAGTTATGAAGGTTTCTGGAATGGGATGTCTGGTCAAAGCTGAAAGGAGCCTTCTCAGCAGTTGGGGCAGGGTGAGGTTATTAAACACAGCTGTGATTGATTAAGGGGAGAAACTTAAACCTGGGTTCACGTGCTCCTTTTATGTTGTGTTGCTAAGGTTTTTTGTTTGGTTGGTTTGTTGTTGTTTTTTGAGTTCATCCCAGTTCAAGAAAACTGTCCTTTTGCCTTCCGCTTCGTATGGTGTCGTTTCCCTATTCGGTAAGTTCTTCCTGTGATCCGTGTTCCAAGATTTGAATTCCAGCCTGGCTGAATGCCTACTCTTTGCTTGTGTTCCTTTTACCAGCCAGTTCAGATTGCTTTGTGTTAGTGACTTGTTTTTTTCCTCACTCACACATGGCCTGTCACTTGCAAGGTTTACTAGACATGGTATTTTCCCCTGCTTGGTAAGACATATGACCAAGAATATCCTTGTGCCACCCATCTGAAATGTTTTATGTTTCCATGCTTTGTCTTATTTTGACACCTATCAGTACCAGTTCCTCCTACCTTGTATACAACATTAACATACTTTGTCGTTGCATGTAGTTCTTGATTATTTTTTTCATCTCTCATGAGCAGATGATGTAGTTTCTTCGTCACAATGTGCAGAAACCAAGACTGCTTTACTGTATTGTAGCTGTATTATAATGGATGTTTCCATTGACTATCTGAACTTTCAAATTTGATGGAAAAATGTTATGTTAATTTGGCAATGTGTAGTTTTATATGTTATTTTTATGAGATTTTATTTGGGGGGCGATGAAAGAGGCTGCTGAATCTAAAATTGCTTGTTTTTCTTTTAAAAAATTGGCAAATTTCTTCCCCAACTTTGGAACTGCTCTCTTTTTTTTTTTCCATATGCTTACTGAAATTCAGCATAAAAAGTGAATATGATTTGCCAGACTGTTAAAATATTTCATGAAAGCGGTGTGGATTTTATAATTTGAATGAAAATATGAACTACTTTAAAATAACCAGTAACTTCAATTAGCTAAAATTTTTGTAAGGGAATTTAGAGATAAGACAGATGCTGTCATGGTATAGACCATGAGACACTCTTTTCTATGATGGTACTGCTGTGTTGAAGTGTGCTGTGTGTAGCTTTGGCACTCAGCCAAGCAGTCAGGAACTTCTACGGGTAGAGAAAGTAGTCTTTTGAATTTCTTGTATTTTGAAAGCCTTTTTATGTAGTTATATTGATTGTTATTGTAATGACCTAAAGAGCTTAAGTCTTTAAGTCATTAATATAATGGCTTCCAGATTTCTACTTTTAGTTATTCCTAGCACAGACCTTGTTCTATGTTTCTGTTAAAAATTACCTTGCAAGTGTTGCTCAGTGATTTACTTCATTGTTCTATAATGATGCAGGTTATCCCTGTTTATACAGATTGGAAAAACTGAGAATCAGGTATTCTGAATGGTTTAATCCAGGTCTTGGAACAGATCAAAGACAAAACTGTGAAAGGGATCCAGCTTTGGTTTTCTGGCTTCTTATTTTTTTGTCTCAATCAAGACAGTGTATGTTATCTTCAAGACTAGATGCTGAGGCATTTGAATTAAAGTCTTGTTCTGGAAGATACTGGGATAGTAGTAAAGACCTCGAAGCTTCCATTATGGTCTTAAGTCCCGGGAGTGGTTTTAAACGTATTAACACAGTGCAGAAACTCACTTCGTAGTAGCATCTGGCACAGAGACACAGATACATCTCAGAAATAGTCATTCTCTAAAAGAATACCACTATGGATTTGCGAGCAGTTAAGTATTAACTTTACACAAAAAAACCCCAAACAAACAACAAAAAAAACCAAACACCCCCCCAAAAAAACCCCCACCAACCCCCCTCCGAAAAAAAAAACCAAAACAAAAAAACCAAAAAAACCCACAAAAAACCCCTACAACAAAACAAACAAAAAACCCCCCACAAACCAAACCAGTATTTTGGCAAGAAGTGCTGTACTCTTTCTGCCAGTTTTCATATCTTCATACATTTGGCTTCCTAGAGAACTGAAAAGGTTATTTTTGGCCTAGTGCCCTAAGCTAAAAATGGCTTCTGGAATCTCATAGCTCAGTTTGGTGTTGAGCAGTTCTGTGCAGTAGTAACATAACTGCAATAATTGGTAGTCTTGCTGAAGCATTTTAGTTATGCACTTAAATGTTAAGCTGTGGGAGATGTGGCTGTGTGATCCCTTCAACATCCCGTTTATCAGAAAAATTTAAGCCATGTTTTTCTATGAAGCAATGGTAGCCTGAAGAAAAAGAGGCTTTTCTGCAAGTACTTGTTAAAGGGAAATAACAGTCAGTGTAAGGTTTAGCCTCTACAGGGAAAGGCTCTAAAATGAAGAAATAAATCATGGCATTGCTGTGGGAACAGTGAAGCATGAGCATTGCAGCTGAGCCTGTATTTGTGGGCAGTAGAATGAGTCTGAAGTTTTCTTGTGTTTCTATCCAGTGTAGTAGGGTTTACCTTTAAAAGTGAAAAAACCCACCCCAACCCTAACACTACCCTTCCCCAAGAAACAAGTACACCAGTTACTAGATATACATGTGTACTTATAATAAATGTAGGTTTCTGAATAGTTTGGATGAAGTTTCAAATCAGGAGTTTGAAATAGTCTGGGGAATAATGAGAGGCCAACTACTTAAATCTGAAAAATCTTAGACAAGTAAAAGATCTGAAAATGTGAAAAGGCTGGATATTGCTTCCTTCTCTGTGCCTCACAAACCTGTTAGCTTTTTCCCCAGTTGAAACAAGTAGGAATAATGCGTGGTGCTGGAGGAAAGTAAAGTTTTTCTGACTAGAGTTCATATAAAAACACAGTTATAGTAATTTTTTTTGTGGATGAAGTCAGCATGGGCAAATTCTGCATGAGAATTGGTGTTGCTCTAGACATAGCTCATAAACATAGCTCAGAAACATCCAACAGTAATTTTAAAATCATCCAAGAAATCAGTATTGGTTTTTGGTGTTCTAACCTTACAGTGTAAGGCTTTGTTAGCACGGTTTGGAAGTATGACCAAAATAAAATGAGTTCTGGTCAAATTTGTGATCACACAAATTTGAGATGACTAGTGAATGGCTCTTCAAGGACTGTTATCAGACTTTATCAGTGCTAAGGCTGTAAAATGAAGAAATAAATCATGGTATTGCTATGAGAGTAATGGAGCACAGGCATCACAGAGAGCTATCCACCCTCAAAATTACTGTTTCTAAAATACAAATGCTATTGTTCTAAACAATTTATGAAAAAGAAACATTCCAGATCAGCTTCTGTAGAATACCTGTGCTCAATCCTCAGAAAGCTTCAATTTTGCTTACTTGGACTAAGGAGAAACCTTGCTAGTTGTCCTAAATTCAGCTGTCCCTGTAAAACAGAATCTTTTGTGTTTTGATGGCTAAGTAGTATAAGCTGTTTACATTTCTTGCTTGCAACCTCTAGCCAAATAGTTTTATAGAATGTTTGCTATTTTAAAAAAATATTTTTGATATGGTGTTTGATGAAGATAAATCACATTCTTGGTTAAGAGTATTTGAAGGAATTAGTCTGAAAATTTTTCTTCCTTGTCTTTACCAAAAGCATCTTATTTTTCAGTGTTCTCATCCTAGAGAAAATAAAAATATTTGCAGTTAGGAGGTATTCTTCTTGTAATTGATTCAGCTTGGAAAAAAGATACTGTTTGTGCTCAGTGCATTTACATTATGTCATTTTGTGTGTGTTAAATATATTGAATGCATTATATATATAAAAAAATATTTCACCTGCTTCACGTTATGCATGATACAGTTCTACTTTCTCCTAAGTTTCTAAACCCTTACTTGATGCATGAAATAGGTGTAGCTTGGGGATAACCCAGTCAATATGTGTGAAAGGACAGGACATAGGGAGAAATATATTACTTTATTGGTAATTATTATGATTAAGTTATAACATATGTAAGGTTTTGTTAGCATAAACACTTTTGTCTTTCTTCTGGAATGGTATAAATAAATCCATTGAAAGTAGTGTTACACAA
The DNA here is from genome assembly GCF_003945725.1 of Corapipo altera. Lineage (NCBI taxonomy): Eukaryota > Metazoa > Chordata > Aves > Passeriformes > Pipridae > Corapipo > Corapipo altera. The sequence continues at coordinate 57,285,744 of NW_020884872.1, read as the reverse complement.
AAGTAAATGGTAGAGTGCAGTAAACTGTTAGGGTTTTTTGTTTTATTAACAGAAGCTCTAATACTTCAAGAATATTTTGTCCATTCTGTTGTTCTTTACCAGATGTGTCTCACTTTATTTTGTGCTGCTGTTTTCATTCTGGTGCTAGTGGACTATACTTGTTGAAGTGTGTTGAAGCAATTGATTCATCGTAATAATAGAAGAGACTTCTATATTGATGCAGTTTATCCCTCTGCATAATACTGGCCATCAATTTCCCTGACTGAGTCTGTGTATCTAGATCACAAATTTATGGCTCATATGTACTGTCCCAGTTTTAAAGTATGCCAGTGGTAATAGTATAATTTATTATATATTTCATTTGGAAATAAATAAATAAAAGAGATTACATACTCTGTTTTTTTTTTTAGCTTCAACTTCGGGTCATTTTTTTTCCCTCACTAGATCAGCTAATCCACTATAACAGACATTTACTCTTCTGCAGATGTTTATACATTATTTTTTACCTTTGTATTTAATAAACCAAGAGATTTGATTAATGAGGATTAGTTCCTATTACTGTAATTTAGGATACCACTGCAGTTGTCCATCTAGATTCCTGCTGAAAGGTACTGCCCATATAACTAGGGTGACAAGTGGTGATGATGGCAGATTTAAACTAATAGGACAGGCTTGGAATTGTAAGGTTGAGGAGCTGGCACGTGATTTCACCTGCTGCACCTGTTCCTGGAAAGGTACCCACCAACAGGAGTGGAGGGCAGAATTGAGGCTGCTAATATCTTACCTTGCTGTTCTGAATGTTGCAAGGGCTTGTGAGTCAGTCCTAAACAGATGAACCTGTGGTGTTCTGCTGTGAAATAGGATTTCAGATCCCAAATCTTGCAATTTTATGAAACCTTACATGTTTTTGTGTGCTTTATAATTTTTGTCTTTTACTTAGTTATTAACAACTGGATATAGCAATTTGTGAGGTACTTTGCAAATAGTTTCAGTGGTGTGTGTTCAGCTTATTTATCAATAGTTGCTACTAATGCACCCAACTTTCATTACAGTCATTTGCACCTTAGAGTTGGTGGTAGCTCATGATTGTCATCACTCCAGGCTTATGCTGTCACTTCCCAAGAGTATGATTCTATGATTGCATTCTTTCGTGTTGTATTTTAAGTTTTCGTATGACAGGGTTAAATATGACCCTAGTTGTCTTACCTGCTTGAAACAACATCTCAGCCTTGGCCATATTGATCACCATAACTGGTCTACTCTGGCCTCATATCGGGAGGTCTGGAGACACACCATCTATAACGCTGCTGTCTTCTTTGAGAACACACACAGCATCACTCTTGAGGACAAGACAACGCAGAAAGAACCGTGTCTTGCAGAATACACCACCTAAGGAGTCTTTCTGTTGTGCCTTTTGCAATCGGACATGTCTATCTCGTATTGGCCTCGTAAGCCACCAGTGTGCTTGTAACAAATGTGGATAGAGCCCTCCCAAATCTTCGTTCCCAAAGCCTAGCCATGATGATGATGATGTCTTACCTGCTCTGTGCTCCAGGTCCCCATGTATCTATAACTTGGCCTTGCTGTTACTTATAGCACCATTAATATCAATCAGTTGCAGATTTTATCAGCAATGGCTTTGTATTCTAGGGGGGAAACTCTTGAAAATCTTGACTGATGCTGCGTTGTGAAGAAATAAAGCTAATTTCTCATGAGACATTTAATGACTTCCTTGAGGGTACTGTTCAGTTTCTCCAAGTAAATGTCGGATTAACACTCTACAACCAAATCAGAATGGCTGATGTTCAGGAGTAAGCAAACGAAAACCACTCTTCTAGTAGATAGTGTATTCATACGAGATTGTAGGATGTGATCTGTTTCAGTTGCGTACAAGTTCTAGCTTACGACCATGTTTTTTAAAGATATCAAAGTTTTTTTTTTTTTTTCCCTTGTGGTAATTATTCCCTTGTGTCTCCTTTGGTATTTTGGTATATGAATTAGGAATATAAAAATGAAGGTTATGTGTAATGTTGAAGAAGGTTTTAAATCAAATACAGGTAAAGTTGCTTTTTAATTAATTCTTCCCTGAGTGTTTCAAAATGGGTTGCTTGACTATTCCTTTTATAGAAACAGGATGTTTTGGTTTTATGAAATGTGCATTTCTTGGGAATTCATTTTGAGAAAGTGTTTGTCTGCCTCCACCCTTGGTGGAATGCAGATGACATCAGATTTTTTTATGTACTGGTGCTACAGGCAGTACATTAAGACCAACTCTAGAAGTGTCAGTGACATAATAGGAATTGCATTCTAAGCAGTCTTATTATTTAGGGTGAATTGGTCGTATTGATGTTCAGGTGATCATATCTAAGGCAACAAAAGATTTGAATTTTTATCTATAGAATTTTAAATATTATAAGTAATTGCAATGTAGGTTCCACTTCAGGTAATTTTGTGATCTAAAACATAACCCTTGAAGTGCCTTTCTTGGATGGCAAAGCTGTGTTGTTCACTTGTTTTGGATCTCTTTTATGTGTTTTCTCTCACTTGTGCTAATTTTGGTTCAACTGGCATTGGAGTTCAAGGTGTCCCTTTGGAAACTGTTGATTAAGATCTAATTACAACTTCACAAAACCAATTTCTTTAAGAGAATGTTTGCAAATAAAAAGATAAGTATCATTTGAAATATGCAGTTAATTGAATAAAAGCTTTATTCTAACTTTGTATCTAAATTTTATGGGATCATAGGATGACTATGAAGAGACCTAAGATGCTAATGAAGGGACTCCTGTAGGTCATCTAGTCCAACCCCCTGTGCAAAGCTGCATCAAATCTAAACCTGTTCAATCTGTGCTTGTCAGCTGAAACATATTTCATTTAGCTGAGACATTCCAAAGTACCTTGAAGTCCCAGGTGCTACTTCTGCTATGAATTCCCAACATTTTTGTGGTGAAAGAATATCCAATGTGATTGAATTTGGTTTACAACCTTGCTTTGCATCTATGCAAAGTATACGACTCAGACACCTTTTGTTTGCTCACATTTTTACCCACAGACCTACTTGTAGAGTTTTACTCTAGTGTGTATTGACATAAATTCTGACATATTGGGCATCTGTTACTAAAGTTGTTTGTCTAGGAAATACTGAAGAAAGGGCCTAGCTTAACACATTTTGGAAGTGCTTTTACAATGTTTTAAAGGAGAATATGGTGCAGTTTTAAATAGGATTTAGTTTTAAATCCTACTGTGGGTACATTGGTGTTTCTCCATTAGAATGACGGTCATGAGGAGCGTGTAGAATTCATGACTGGAATGCTTGGTAAGAATACTCAGAGACACTGATTTGAGATAGCTGAGATAGTACAGGGTGTTTGTTTTTCCTTTAAGTTCTGATGGCAATTGTGATGTGCCTGTATTTAAAATTACTAAACTGTTTAAAGTTCTATGGCAGTAAATTTTACTTATTTGTTCTGTCTATCCCAGTAGGCAGCTAAGCCCCACACAGCTGCTCACTCACTCCCCCCCAGAGGGCTGAAGAAAAGAATCAGAAGGGTTAAAGGTGTGAAAACTTGTGGGTTGACATAAAGTCAATTTAATAGGTAAAGTAAAAGCTGCACATGCAAGCAAAACAAAATAAGTTGTAGGTGGGTTTGTTTGTTTTGGCAAATGCAAATGCAGGTAGGGTGAAAGGTAGGCATAAGTGAAGTTAGTGGCAAAATGCCTTCTGACTGTTACATGTGGGATTTTCTAATTTTCTAAAACAAATTATATTTAGGACCAGGTAATAGCAGTGTAAGGTAGCTTGCCAGTCTTCTGTCTTCGTAAACCTTAGCACAGGTTTATTCAATCTAATTTCTTGGCAAGGTCTCCTGCCATGCTGCTGTACTTTGCTTTCTGTCAGCATCTGAGTTTAGTTAGTTCAGAAGGAATTCAGTGTGTCCATGTCACTGTGACTGTAGTAGTATGGATGTCTGTAAACAATGTGACTATAATGCAATTACAGCTGTTTAAAGATAGTTATTTTTGCTCTCTAGCTACTGTGCATGGTCTTGAGTGTTGTGCCTTGGTTTTAATTCTTACTTTTGGGCTGTCTTGGGGGATCAGTAGTGCTGTATCAGCAGTAATGTAAACAATAAAATATTAGGAGAATTTGTTCTTATATTCAAGTATGTGAATGTTAGAAAATTATCTGATATTTATATTTTGTGATACCAGATTACTTTCATGATTCAGCCATATATTAGTGTAAAATTGCTTAGGTAATGAAATACACTGAGGGCTGGACTATTCAACACCACTATTGTTATGCAGGATTTTGTTGGTTTTTTGGTACAATATTATTAGCCTGAAGAGCAGGAACATATTTAATCAAATCATGTCTTTGGATGTCTCACAAAAGCTCCTTTCCATTAGTTATATTTTCTGGTTTCTATTTTGAAATGTGGTTATCAATTTGTTTTCTTCCTCATAAAATATTTATGTTGCATTTAACAGTACTTATGACTATTTATTTATTCTCATAATAATATGATTTATTCTCATAATAACCATGAAGGGCTATAAACTTTCAGAATGGTAGATTTCAACTAGTGAGAATTTTCATGGTATAACTGGAGAAGCTGATGAGGAATGGAGCAGGCAGCAGGTGTATTGGGAGGTGACATTTCTAAATCATGTTTAAATAATATTAGCCCTCTGAATGCCTTATTTTTTTTTTTTTTTTAGCACTGATCTCTTCTCTGGGGTGACCAGTGACAGAACCCAAGGGAATGGCCTAAAGTTGTGTCAGAGGAGGTTTAGGCTGGATATTAGGAAAGGGTTCTTCACCCAGGGGATGGTTGGGCACTAGGACAGGCTCCTCAGGGAAGTGCTCACAGCACCAAGCCTGACAGAGCTCAAGATATTCCCAGGCACATGATGTGACTCTTGGAGGTGATCCCGTGCAGAGCAAAGGATTGGAGTTGATGGTCCTTGTGAGTCCCTGTGGGTCCCTTCTGTGATATTGGGCTACTGGCAAAATAGTAGCAAATAGAGTTATGGTTTTACTGTCTTAGGTGCACTGAATGGTTTTGAACTTGAATATGATTACAAGAGACAGTTAAAGGAGGATTTATTGTCTTCATAAATGTAGTAAGCTGTAAGTTTTAAAGAAAAAGGAAGTACAGTGAGTATAGTAATTGAGCTTATATCCTATCCTGCATTTATTCAGTTCAGTAGCAGGTATTTTCTTTGAGAGATTGCTCTATGTTCCTCAAATTTCATTTAAAATGTTTGTTAGTCAGTGTACCTGGCAGCAAATTAACTGGAGGAAGTCAGTGTTTAAATATAATATCATTTGACTGTTTAATCTATGGACTTTCCACTGGATTTCCACAGTGGTGAAAGGTAATTTTTTAGACAGCCTTTTTTTTTTTCTTAAATTGTTAAAGAAGCTTTGAGTCTTGTTTCATGAAACTACTATGTAAACACTGAACTACCAATACACCTTTAGCCATTTTCATGCAGTTTACTAATTTGGAGCAAAATTTGCAAGTTATGTAGCATGAATCTGTTGTTTTACACAGTGATTTAGTAGCTAACTTGGAATGACAGAATGAATAAAGTTGTACTGTGTATGAGAGTAAGGTGCTAATACTGAATCTTAGGATACCCGTTGGAAATATTTTTTCTCCCGTCTTTGGCTTTAACCTTATTTTACAGTAAAGAAACTACTTAATTCACTTGGTGCAAAGACCAACTGACCTTCCTCTGATGCGGAGGAAAAATGAGAGGAACAGAAGACTGAGCCTAGCTTCTCTTTTTGAAATTCTGAAAAGGGCATCCTCTAAGAACTTGGCTTTCTTTTTTAGTAGTGCAAGAAAGTTGATATGTAATTCAGAAATTTTTTTTAATTAAGGAATGTTTATGAAAATGAATGTATGATTAATTTCCTTATTTTTTTCAGTTTTGTTTTCAATGGCCTATGTTACTTGGAAGGGAAACTTGGAGAAAAAACAGTTTTGAATATCAGCTCCTAACAGAAGGACATTGCATCGCACACTTAAACTTTTTAATTGTGATTGAATCTATTAATTTATGACTACATGGGAAAATATTTTGCTATTTTTATGTACCTTTTTTGCGTGGATGATGATCTGTCATTTCCTACCTGATATCTTGTTTCAGGTGAATGAGATAAATATGAAAATCAAATGTGAACTATTTCAAGTTAAGATAAATATAAATAGGCTTATGTGGGATACCATAGCCCCAATATCTCTCTGACCAATGATTTATAATATTGCATACTTTTAGCACATGGTGAGAGTCATTGTGTAATTGTAATTACCAGAATGCTATTTTTCATTTCAGAATAAATTAATTGGTTTGTTTGTGCTTGTTGTTTTATTATAGTGAAACATTACTTTGCAAGGGCTAGTTGAGTCAAAATTTCTGAAGGTTGCCAAGTCAGTATTCCTTGTTTTGGTGAGACTGTCTGACCAATGTATGTACTTTATATTTGCTTGTAGAACTTTGAGGAAAATTTAATTAATAGACCACTGATACTTTTTATCCTTCTTTGTTTTCTGAGTGCAAATATATATCTTAGTCAAGTATAGGCCTCTCTAAGCCTTGATAGGGTAGGTAAGGTGCTTATTTGCCAGATAAAGCCACAGTTAAGCCAGGAAAATGTATTTTAACAGGCTATTCCCTAGGGTAACTATTCACATAAAACCCCATCTCTTTTTAGTTTTGTAATTCTATGTAGACAAAATATTTCAAATCATACTGGCTATTAAAATTACTGCTAACCAGAGTTTTGTATAATGTAGTTTGTCGAACAACGATGTATTTGAATAAAGAACTGCCTCAGTCGTTGTGCATTGTATTCTCTCATTTGCAGGGGTGTGCAAGCACAAGTCCATAGACATGGGAGACATGATGTACATGCCTATACACACTTCAGGCATATGGACTTAAAATTTAGATTTTCATTTGTTTTGTTTCTGGGAGACATAAAGGCATGTTTTTATGTCCATAATTTGAAAAGTAGAAGTAATTAGTGTACTCATGGGAGCTTTCCAGTATCTGTTTTAAGAACAAAATTTGTGAATTATGCAGAATTTATTCAAAGAAGTTGTATATATATTTCATTCTGAACTTGGTTGCTACTCAGAATATACACTGTAGGTATTTTTACAGTAATTTCTGCGCATCTAAATACTTTTATGTGTTTAAATAATGTAGTATTGGCTCTTTTGTTATGTATATATGTTAGATAGTAACCTTCCATAGAGAATGTAGCTGATTACTGGTTTAAAATCCCTATTCTCTGTTTTTACAGAAAAAGTACTAGAAGAGTATGAGCACCTCAAAATTCTAGTCTGAATCTTTTTTATTTTATTTGTGTCCTTATACAATTGTTTTTTCAAGTATATCTGGCTACAGTTTAGCAAGAAGAAAAATATTATGCCTTCCTCTTCACTCATTTTATGATTTCTGCAGATATGTCCATGTAAAGTGTAATCATTATTTCCAAGATTGCTTAGGTCTGAGGGTAGTTACCTATCTTAAACTTTTGTGGTGAGATATTTTTGACTGTCTTGTTACCTCTTCTCTGACTCCTTTTTGATATTCTCTTAATGTTTTGCCTTTATTAGGCAAAGGAAGGGTCTTTGTATTTCAGATACTTGATTGCATTCTGTTCCTCTCTGTGATGAGGAATACTAAAAGGCTATTTTAAGTGCATTTAAATGGATACAACTGAATGTTTTTAATGCATATAAGCAGTAATGAAAAGATTTTGTGCCTTTTCTAGGCTGTTTTTATATCATAATTGCATTCTTTAAAAGTAAATCTCCAGCCGCTAATGCTGCTTCTTATAAACCCCGTAAGAGTCAGGTTATTCCTGTGGCTTTGTAAAATCTAGAGGTATATAGACTACACAGTTTGAAAGAGTAGTTTAAGGCAGGCAAACCCTTTAGGATCCTATCAGATATGTAACATTCAAATGTGTGTAAAAGTTCACTCAGGTATTACTTATAAATTCTTACTGAGAAAAAGGTATGGAAAATCTTTCCCTCTGAACTTGTGTTGCTGAACATTCCATGTCAGAGACACTTGTAAGTATTTTGGATCTGTTGGAATTGGAGGTGGAAAACATCTTGTACTGATTTTTCACTTTGGATAGTTTCTCTAGAACAGTAGTTTGCAAAGTGAAAAACATTAATTACATAAAAGCTTGAAAGTGATATTTCACTGAAACTGTTTACAGATCCTTGACGTGAAACCCAAGGATTTTCTGAAAGAATGTCCTCTTTCCCTTACTAAAAGTACAAGCAATAACCAGAAACTAAACCAACCTCTGTATTTTAGCAGTTTTCCAAAGAAGGGCTAGACAACCTAATCCAGAGGTTCTATTAAGAAGTTTTTGTTGATATAACAGCTTCATCTGTCTGGGTAATTTTTTTGCTCTTTTTATGAATATTCTAGACTCTCAGAAAAGATCCTTAATTTAAATATCCGGTTTATATTCAAGTTCAGAATTACTCTGTGTTAATTTAGAAGTACAGGATATTTTTAGAAATATTTCGGATTAACATTTTATTTGAGAACTTGAAACAAGTTTAATATCCTTTTCTTGCTTGCTTTTTTTTTTATGGTGGTTTATTAGAATTTTGAGCCTTGGTAGTTGAGGCGCTTAATTTGCAAGGCTTTGAACAAAAGGAAGATAGGAAGGCAGGTTCTTAAGGGTTATACTGCGGTCCCTGACACTGGCAGTGCTTGTGGGTTCCTTGCAGAGTTGTCTGAAATGAATGTGAATCAAGATGGGACTACTGGGCAAAGGGGGAAAACCAAATAAAGGCATACAATAAAAAAAGACAACAAAACCTACAAATAACTCAGCAAATTAGTAGCCTGTGGTTGGCCATAATGAATAGACTAACCACAGTATAGAAGCAGTTTCTGGATGATGTTGATTGCCAAAGCTAACATAAACCCATATTTTGACATGCAATTATTGTGTGATATCTAAATTCTCAGTAGAACTGAGCCTTTTTTATTATCGAATATAGTTGCTATTTAAGAGCACACCAGGAAATCAGAGAATAAAGCATTTTGAGTAATTAAATGAATGCCTAGCCTTGCTTTGTATATAAAGCATTGAAATAATTTTTCATTCTGAAAGAAATAGTAAATAAAATATAATTACCTTAAACCGTTTTAGCCTTATTTAAAAATGATGTGAAAATTTTCTGTTGGAACTCATCTTAAAATCATAGGATCGTTTAGGTCATAAAAGTCCTGTAAGGTCCTGAATCGTTAGACATGGCAAAAGTATCTGTATTGGCACTGGTTTATGGTCTTCACTCTCACTACTGTTAATGCACTGGCACCAGTACAAAGTAGGAATCTGAACTTTACCAAGGTAGGCATATTTTCTGAATCTTAACATTTACATTTAGTAAATGCTGGCCAGTGGAACTCTTCAGTCTTCAGCAAAAACAACAATAAACTGAAAGTATCTTGGATTCTTCAGGCAAAAGCTGGCTTCCTGTCCTGGTTTTTAGAACTGTGTTTGTGTACGGTAAAGATGGAGAGTCTCTCTCTTTTTCACTCCTTCCCTGCCACTCTCAGCAGTATTACTGTGCAGTTTTTTTTCTCCTCTGAATCCTTTTACAGCCTCTGCCTGATTATTTTCCTGTAGGAAAATAAGATGTCATCGTAGAACATACATCTAGAGTAAGACAGACGAATCTGGCTTTCCTTATTAGTCTGGCTTTGCTGACTTGTGTTACTTATTAAATATGGATAATACAACTCCCACTGCACTTGAAGTAAATGATGTGTGGTGTCTTGGAAAAACTAATTTCAAGACAGTCACTGTGTCTCCAATCCCTTGTAAAATAGATGTAACTAATTTTTACATACTCGAAGTATGATGAGAGCAAGTGTAATAAAGAGAGATACACTGATATCTCAGGACTTGTTAAAATGTGTCAGCAAGATAAAAGAGCAAGTGCTGGAATGAATAAGAAAAGGTGGATGAAAGTTTGGAACTAGGAGTGGGGAAGGATGGGTTGTATTATAGTAGGAAAGAGTAGCCTTGCCCCTCACCACCAGCTGTTTTAACAGTTTGATATAATTTGCAATTACATTAAGCTGTCATGTTTTTCTTCTCACCTCTTATTTTTTAATAACTACAATATACTGGAAACCTAGTTGTTTAATCATGTTTAAATGCTTTTTAATAAAAAATAGAACTTTATAATACAATAAAAATGGCTAAAATGTTGGTGAAGTAATAAGTAAGTTGTCTCAAAAACTTCTTTTTGAGATGATATGTGTAACAATATCTGATTACTAAACATTCATAAACACAGTGGCTGAAGTAGAGACCTTCTATTCCCCGATTTTTATCTCAGAAGCCTGGACAGTTTTATACCAACTTTATGCAAACCATTATTCTTAGAAAGCTGGTTCTGAATTCTTAGAATACTTTATTCTTAGTCATCTGCTCCTTCTCTACCTTAAAATGTAAGGCTCTTGTGCTCCATATTACTCTTTACTTTCCCTTTGTTGACTGTGTGTCAGGTTCTGATGCCATAGAGAAGAGATTAACTCACTTGTCATCTCCAGATTCATACAACATTTTTGTTGTAGACTGTGACAGGATCATATGCATGGCACTGGGTTGCTTCCCCTAGTTTTAGACGCTCTGTAATAAATGAAGTGATATAACTTTGTCAAGTACTATTGCAATGCACATAAGTTCTACTAGCTCTAGTTAAGACATAAAACATGGTTTGTCATGGATTTGACAGAGAGTAACTGTGATCTGTAAACCTTGCAGAAGTATCTGACTGCCAAGATAAGTAACCTCTTCCTTACACTTCACTAATTTAAGACAACTTCTAGCAGTGATGGCATATTTTACAATAATTTGTCACTTGCAGTTTAAAGCAAAGAAATTGAAGTTATCAGTGTTCCTACAGTTCTGTTTGGGGGATAACTTCGTTGTTTAGGTACATTTTACCTGCTATAACCGTGATCGTTTACCTAGGCTTGTATTGCATACTGTCCTGATTCACGTGGGAAAAGCATATACTACCCAGTGCTAGTAATGACTTTGAAAGACTCTGTATGTGACTGCAGGTAAAAAAAAGAAAAAAGCTGGAGGGTTTATGTCACCTGTCACTTCTGCAGTTTTTAAAATATTTGTGATGTGTGGCACGTGGACCATTTGAAGTTGTTGGACTTGATGATCTCTGAGGTCTTTTCCAATCTGTTAGGTTGAGAAGTTCAATTGCTTTCTCTTAACTTGCTTTATAAAGTGTGAAAATTTTCTAGTAGTAAAGGTACAAAATTCTTAGGACTTAAAGACCAATGTATAAGCCATAGGATCAGCAATAAAGCAGTAACTGCAGTGATTGTTGTAGGCACTCAAGGCATAATCCTTATGTTAGAAAACGGATGATGGCAGATGAACTGTGGTGTTACCCTAGAAGTGACTGCTATCCAGCCAGCTGGTTGAAAAAAAGAGGGCCCAAAAAGACAATGAGGAAATCAAAATTAAAGACAAGCTGACACTTGTTACCATATTTAGGAGAAAACTTCTTTAGAAAAAAATGAACTTGATTTTTGACCAGATTCTTGCACAGCTGTGTTAGTTGTTGGGACTGACAGCAATGGACAACCAGAGCACTTTCACCTGAGATTGCAGTTTAGCCTTTCATGCAGTTAAACAGTGCTTCATGAACTCTGCTTCATGAGGGTGTAGCTCATGAGTTTCAGCCTCACCTTGGGTTTTTCCCTCGGGAAGTTCTCATCCTCTAGCAGGTATGTAAGCCCAAAGTTTGATCTCATTTCTGACTGGTACTGGCAGCCCCCTTTTTTAAAGAAAAGTAGGTATTTAAGACTAAGGTGTTACAAATGGTCATCTTTT